>NW_026623461.1:339302-341160 GCF_030028575.1 Malurus melanocephalus
GAAGGAAGGAAGGAAGGAAGGAAGGAAGGAAGGAAGGAAGGAAGGAAGGAAGGAAGGAAGGAAGGAAGGAAGGAAGGAAGGAAGGAAGGAAGGAAAGCTGGCTATAAATTTGATCAAGTATAATTCCCTTCTTATAAATCTATGCTGATTAAATCAAATYATCTTCCAGTCTTTTATGGTTTTGRAAGTTTCCAGATAGATCCATCCCATCATTTTTAACATGAAGGAAAGAAGGATTTGTGTCTTATCAGCCTCCTGTTCCCTAGATCCTCCTTCCTGAGGCTGAAGAAGCATAACCTTTCTTCTAGTTGTCAAGAATCTCCTGTGACTCCCATGAACTTTCAAAGAGGTTGATTAGTTACTTCAGCACTCCTGGGTGTATCCCATCAGATTTGATGGAGTTGTGTGTCCAGCTTGTTTAAATGTTCTCTTATCTGATACGCCAGTGACAGTAAAACTTACTTACTCCAGATTTTCCCACWGTCCTCATGGACCTGGGATTGCTAAAGGCCAGTAAAGAGTGAAGAGAAGCAGKTATTGTGTATCTCAGCCTATTCCACACCTTCTGCCCCTGCCAGCAGTGGGCCCTCATTTTTCCTGGYCTTACTTTTGTAACTGATACACCTGAAGGATCCCTTCTGCCTTTCATTTCACTGCCAGATTCAGTTCCAGATAGGCTTTTACTTTCCTTGTCGTATTCACCCTTGCCATCCTGGCCTGTCRTGCCTAAAGATCTTCTATTCTCCACTGCAGCTGTGTGTGCTATCCCACTGTATTTCAGTAAGATTGTTACAACTGCACGCATACCTCATCTTCCTCTGGTTTGTTCCCTGTGCTATGCACACCGTGTGCACATACTCCAGACAAGGCATGAGACTTCTCCCATGACRCTGTCCTGTAGGAACTGCTTTATTTATGTGCATCTGGCTGAGGTGGTTGCCCTAAAACCCTATTTTGATGACAGGTTTCTTCTGCCTTCCCTTTGCTTGCCATCCCCCTCACTTGATTGTTAGCTGTCATCTCCCATCCTAATTTAAAGATCTCACCAGGCTGGCCAGCACACTGACAAAGGTTCTTTTGCCCTCCTTGCTCGTGTGGATTCCCTCCCTTACTAGAGATCCTCAGACTGGRTTCCTTGGTCACTAGAGAAGGTCTTGTGGCTTCAAAGCAGAACCCCCTGTTGTGAATACCAGTTGTGCAACAAGTTCTACTTAAGTTGTTGCAATAACCCAAGGTTCAAATGAGTCTTAGGGATTTCTCCACAATGTCCCAGATCTAGAGCTTTCTGGAAGTCAGACTCCTGTAGTTATCCTCATGGGGCAGAAGCAGCAACCTGCCACTCCTTGRGGGGTTCCCAGGAATCCCCAATGATCCCAATAAGCTTCTGGAAGAGCTAGAAGATTTCAAAAYAGAACCCTGAATCTACCACCTCTCTTGGTGCTGCTCTTGGTCCTGAGTTCCAGGCCAGGTCTTTTATTTTGAAAATAATCAAAAACTCCTTCTCRGGTTAGTCTTGCTTTTATGAAATAAAAGTTTCATGTGAAATATTGATTTTTTTTTTTAATTTGTCAAAATATTTTGGTCTTTTCTCCTCATTTGGCAATGAATCAAAAAAAATCATTCCAACAGCATCAGAAGAAAAAAAGAAAATATAAATCCTGGGGTTGTCTATATGACATTTTCTGGAAWTGGTGGTTTGGTGACTTCCTTTCCCCGTTTCCCTTTCCTCATCATTGCCATCCTTTCTTCCCATTTTGTGCCTTGCTCCTTCTTTTTTCCTCTTCTTCCTGTAACATATCTGAACTTTTTCTATGATTATTAGAACCAACATTTGTCTGAGCAATATGCATTCAGAGGG
>NW_026623461.1:341294-346519 GCF_030028575.1 Malurus melanocephalus
ACAAACTTTGGAGTTCTCCAAGTATTTAGTGCAGGAAGGTTCCTCAAAATTGGTGCTCCATAGGAAAGGRAGCAAAAGACTGTTCCTTGAAATTMCGAATGAAGTTGATTAATGCCATTGATTTTTGATTTAAACTGATTCAGTAGCTTGTGAGAAAAATGAATTGCTTCCCYGGTGTTACTTTCATGCATAAAGCTGTAGATAGCACAATATCTGAGTGATAGGCACCAGAAACAGATATCACTGATGGCATAATTATGCRTTTACTGTAGTTTCAGATTTATCAGCCCATAAAGTACATGGATTACTGCATGTTCCACGGTGTTAACACAGTTAGGGCAATTTGATTTCATCTAAACATATTAAAATCAATGCTTAGTGTTTGGTTTAATTTCAAACATAAATACTACCCAGGGTTCTCAAGATGTGGAAAGCAGTTTCTTAGTGAAATACATATTTCATAGCGTGTGTCACTTATCCATTATTTGGCTGCAGAGAGATATATCAATTGAGAAAGCTGGTAACGAAGCACAAGTCACTCAATGAAGCATCAAATAACAGTAAATGAGAATTTTTTGCTGTCAATTCAAATTCAATCAAAARCAGCTCACTTTATTATTTTGTACAAAGTTACAAAACAGCATTTGGAATTTATTCTCTTTCCTATGACCTTTTGTGTTATTTTTTTTCTTTTAAAATGTAAATTACTGTAAATGCAGTTTCCAGTTTCAGGAGTATTTAACTGAATACTACTATTCTAGCCACATCAGAAGATTTTTTTTAATGCAAATGCCTAAAATCTTCGATGATCATGGCTTTTAGAGCAAGTTCTATCTATTGCAGATCTTTTCTGTTCTGATTTCTGTTATTTCCACGACAACTACATTTTTCTCTTGCTAGTGTTTCTAATTACCCTTCTGGTAATCTCCATGCCTTTCTTCTATTTTTATCATCTTCAGCTCTCAAATGCCATTGACCAATCTTACCTTCCGTCTTCTGTGTCACTGTCAATGCAAATACTTACCCATCTGCTCCTTGAAATAGTTGCAATGACATACATTCTTGCCTGCTTAAATATTGTGTGTGCATAAAAMTCATTTAAGGTCCTCATCTGTTACAAACTTCTGGCTCATGTGTGTGTGTGACTTACATGCATCTTTTTGCATCATTTCACATATATATATGATGAGTATGAGTGGATTTCCACTGTTTGTAATGTGAAGAAGCAAAGTGCATGATGTTCCTACTGTTACTAGAACCAGAGGTAGTTCTGATCTCTACAAAGAGTTGAAACTTGGAGAAGAAATGGTGGAGGTTAAAATGCAGGTGTTTGGGATTAGGTCACATATTTATGATATTCAACCATTTATAAACTAATTGTTGAATAGAGAGGATCTTCAAAACACTTTCACTTCTACAAGCYTTTGGTGACTATGGCTGCTGTGACTTTCAAATCACTGATAATGATTGGTATTAAAAATACTTTAAGCAGATGACATTTGAGTAGATCAGAGCAAGCAGAACAGAGCYACTGTATATAGCAGTTTAATGTCTTACATTGTAATAGTTGGTTTAGCATTCATGAAGATGTCTGTTTAGATAGAGAAGAAATTTTACAGTTATTTTGAAGCTTTGATGCAATTAATGTTGTCTAAATGAAATTTAAAGTGATTAATKAAAAAAATGGCAATGGTAGGAGTTGCATAGACAGAAGTAAGGAGCTGATGTAAGGAGCTGTAAGGAGCTGATGACACCAATTCACCCACCACCTCTCGAGTTTAGAATAAGGGAAACCTGGGACTGTAGCAGTCATSGTTTGAACACTTTCTGAATGTGCTATGGTTTTATGTCTGGAATATATAATTATATTCTTCAACTCCCTGCCATTCACAGAATAGCAGAGTGACCCAAGTAGGAGGGGGTGCTCTGGTCTCCACTCAATGCAGTTTAGCTACATCAGGCTCTTTGGGGAGAGCTGGGRACTGTCTCCACCTCCTCTTTGCATTGTCATCTCCAATGCTTCAGCTATCTTGCTGGTCTCTCACTGGACTTGGTCCAACATGTCAATATCTTTCTTTTACTSGGGAGTCCAAAGCTGAACATTRCKCCAKGTGCAGTCAAAGAGGGGTCTGATGYTGAGGAATAATCACATCTTTTGACTTGCTGGCTATAATTTTGTCAATAMAATGCATTTGGTCCACATCTCTCTAAGAGCATGGTACTTGATAAATGCTCAACATATTGTCTTCCAGAATCTGTTATCTTTTGCAAAGCTGCCCTCTAGCCTGCCAGCACTCTATACAAATCCATGAAGTTATTCTGACACAGGAACGGGACTCAGGAGTTTTCTTTGCTGAATTTTGTGATATTTCCATAAACTCCTCTCTCTAGCCWGTTGAGATCCCTGTTTGAATGGCTGCCCACCAGTATAATGCCTGTGTTTCCAGTCTTGAGGTCATTCAAGAACTTGCTGAGGATGTTTTCCACTTCATTGTCTGTGATGACAATCAAGATGTTATTTGGCCTTGCATGAAGCCTTAAGGAATGCTACCTTTAACCAGACACTCCTTAGATATTGTTCTTCTGGTAGCTACCCCTTGAATTTGACCATGATTTAATATCCAGTCACATTTTCATGACCAAGGTGAGTACCATATCCATTATACTTCATATTTCCAATTTGAAAATATTGGCATATARCATTAGGAATGTGTAGGCTTTACTCTGATGTTCTTGAAAGCTCACACATAATAACAACAACAACAACAAAAAAGGCATATAAAAATAGCAGCYCCAAATCAGAATAAGCCTAATTCACTCTGTGGCGCTGGAAATGTGGTGTAATTCCAATGAATGACCATGTTGTGGGGGAATTAAAGAGGAAAAAGTATTTTGTTTGCACTTCTGCCATAATATGCTATGCATCACAACAGTCATTTTCTGCACATTAGCAGGGATAAAGTTGTCACTGCTTTTATTACTCTGAAAATTAGTGTCTGATTTTTCTTTATTTGTGTAAAGCTTTTCTGAAAATGGTGTTAATGTTAGCAGAAACACTCTATAATGTTGAGCTGTTTTCTGCACAGCAACTGTTTGCAGCTGTTAAGCCTTTTTCCTTAATTTTGATGTAGTAAGTAGYAATATTTATAGTATTTGGATCAGTGATGGATTATTTTTTTTATTTTGCAGTTTGACCATGTACATATTCTGTAGTGCTTCAGCCTACATGGTATTAACTTAGATTTATTAAAATCAGGCATTAAAAATTGCTACAAGACAAGGAACTAGGGGGCTTATACATCAGCATCAGGCTGAGCACCAAGATAGCTGTTTGAGCTCTCTCTCAAACCACGTGTGCAGCACGTTCATGCACTAAATCTKAGGGCAAGGTGCTGAAGACCTGGTGCAAAGCACAGGGAATGCTCCTGTCCATGCAACTGCAGCAGCTTGGGAAGGAGTGAGGCACAAGTGGCTGTCTTTATGTCTGCTCTGCCAGCTGAGGGGTTCTGGGGAGCAGCCAGTCTGTTGCTGTGCTTGAGAGTCCCTATGGATGGCCCTGTAGCAAAGGTCCATGGGAAAAGCTTGAAATTGCAGTGGCCTCATAGTTGTTCCTTGCACATAGTAGAGATTGTCTTCTACTTTTAATATGCAATGTATAGAAAAGAAAGGGATATTTTTTCAGTTTCTGAGCTCCATACTCTGTGCTTTTGTTATTTTTTCAATGTGCAACTGTTCACACCCAGCCAGGAATGTGTTGGCTAAATACTTTATTTAAAACCAATTTTGTGGAGATTTTTCCTTTCATGTTACTGATTGAAACAACAGWGAGATCCAGATTCTACCATTTTGAAAACACTAGTGCTTAGAAGAGACAGAACAATTGTGGTGTATTATTTATTAAATTATATTTTATGATTCTTTGGTGTGAACAAATCAAAATTGACTGTTTTGCCAATATTAATTCCCCCTGGTGCATCTCACAGTGGAGTCTCTTCCAGGGACAGGCCCAGTTCCTCAGGGAAGTAAATAACTCAATGATTTACTGATAAAGCCACCCAGTACATATATCACCTATGTCTCATACATCACTGTCACAGGCAACAGCTTGCCTTGYTAAGTGATTCCGTGTTGCTCTTTTTGGGCTTCTTTCCAATGTAATCAGGTCATTCTACAAACCCCACATAATTTTGCTCATGCTTCTATGAGTGGATTTAGTTTTAAAGTGCAATTCTAGAAACTTAAATGGTTTCTATGAATTTATGGATGGCTTATCTGTGGAAAAAATGTTGATAACTATCCGTAACTGTGAGACGGATTCTTCTCAAGAATTTCAGGATGGTTTTCCAAATCCCTTAGAACATTTTAAGGTTTCTGCTCTGATGACACAGTTTCAAATTCAAGGAGTAGTACTTACATTTTAAAGATTAAGAATAAAGCATGGGTGACTTAAGACTATRTATAAATTACTAGATTAAAAAATGGTATTTCAAACACATGAACAACTTCAGTTTTGAGASTACTCTTGAAAAACTCCATGGACCAGCCAAAGACACTTGATATCTTGACCAATARCTCTTGCAGTAAAAGTTATAATCACGTTCAGAGAGAATTTCACATTATTTATAGTTCAGACTTGCTTCAAAGAAATGTTGCCCTAAATTTGAGAGGAATTACAATTGCTGAGCTCAGCAATAAGGCTTGAATTCATAATACCTGAAGGCATTACACTGACCTACAGCAAGAACAGCTTAATGAAAATCCAGCATCTGAACCTACTTATCTTGAATTCTGCCCTCTGAAAACAGCAAGGATGAAGGGGGACTGTTTTYTACTTAATTGAATGCATTCAGTATTCTTAATTCATTGCATCCCGGAATGGTATCCCACCTGACTCCAGGTATTCCCTTAAAATGCCTCAGAGTGTAGTCAGAGGCTTTTTACACAGTGAGTGAGGAGATGAGCCCCCCCAGGAAACAATTCACATAATCTGGTTTATGGCTATGGCTGTAAAGGCCCAGGAACATTGGGGTAAAAGCCTCTTCAAGACTTGCACACTCTTGTTTCCTCTGGGAATAAGAGTACCTGGATTGCCTAAATCAATTTGGATTTGTTTTTACAGTGTCAAGGAACAGTATTGGTAATCTGGGAGGGACACTACAAAGGGTGGTTCAGGGCTTGTCTTTTCAGTTAGACACATCAAACATCCTAAATTATCTGTGTTTACT
>NW_026623461.1:346609-358614 GCF_030028575.1 Malurus melanocephalus
ACTGCAGTAGATCCTTTATGCTGCCTTCCCCATCCCTTGAAGAACCCTCTAGAGATTGAAACCAGAAGTGCTTGACAGATCTCCTGAGCTGCTTGAGTTCTAGGGTTGCTCTAGGTCTTCAATACCAGACTTTTTGGCACCTCTTTGGATATCAGAGGCATAAAAGATAAGTGAAGGCTGGCAGACCAGGCTAAGTGTGGTGCCCACCTTGTCTGCCCTGCTGGCACGTTCCACAGCTGTGTTTTGGGCTCCTTGGCTGAGKTGTCCCCAAGTCACCTTGTTCTGAGGTGCCATCTGTGAGCAGTATGGGCTGCAGTCTCTTGGTGTCAATTGACCTTGGACCAGGGGTTGCTCCTTGGCCCTTCCTTAGCAGTAACAGTGATAGGTGTGTAGTTACTTATGACCCAAAATATTACACATACATGAAACTCAGGCTTTATTTCCTTCCCTAGCCCTGATAAATATCCTCAGAATGGAAACCCTTTATCTGTACATACATCAATGTTCTTTCTTTACAGGGGAACATGCAGCACCAGGTGACCTGTCACATGCTCTGCTGGCTCAGAGCCACCTCTGGGGCTGGTTGAACCACACGGATCTTCAGTGGAATCATATCCCCATGAAGCTGGTGTCAATGGAATGGAAAATGAGAACATTTGGTGGGGAATACATTTGTCCTTAAGTTGACATTTAGCCTACTTTTAAAGAGGAAATGCCTGATTTTATTATTTTTAAAAGATAATCAGCTAAAACATAGTGATTCCTTCAGGGTGGTCGACATTTCCTGAGTGTAGTTTGTGTTTTGAAGTAATTCATTAAACTGTTTGTGACTCATTTAGGGTGCATTCTCTTGTGTGGGGACATGTTCTCCATGGATGATTTCACTGATGTGAGAATGAAATAAGGTGCAAGTGAGAGCAAATAACACAGCAGTATTTGTTCCCGGTCAGAAATTTTCACTTCTACACACTCTGCTATCTGCAATGATACCTCTAAACCAACACCAAAAAAGGGGGCAAAAGTGATTTGTTGCTTTGTTGAATATTGCACAGAGCAAGCAGTAAATCCTAAAGGGATGCTTCCCATTTGACTGTTTCAGATAAAGAGAGAGCTCTCAGTCTTCATTAAAAAAAAACAAAACTAAAAAAAACCCCACCACCACGAAAGAAAAGGCTATTTAAGAGGCCCCAGACCGTTTCAACTGAGTGCGTGACTATAGCCTGATGTCAGATGTAAGCTGATACTGGAAATGTGTTTGGAAGGACAARCAGAAGGGCACATCTCTCGAAATAGGAAAAAGAACTGAAGTTGGGTTTTTCTTCAAAAGATGTTTTTTAAAAAAAAACAGATTAGATCTAGAGATGCTTAAAAAATATATTTGTAGTTTGAGTTAATGTGAAATCAGTTTTTATATTTGTCTGAAAATACATTTTTTTCTAGGTATGTGTCTTTCAGACCGGAATTCTATTTGCAGCATATTTTTCTTTAAAGGGTTTTTCATTTCTGCATAAAAAGCTTATTAATTATTTGTAACTGCTTGCCATCATATTCTGATAATAGAGGCCTGGTTATGGATAATAACTACCACATGCCTATTTTTGGTCATATAGATTATATATATATGCATGTATATATACATATATACATATACAATTCCTGGTGCAATATTACCCAAAGCATCTCCTTTCTCCCTGTACACAGGACCAAAAGTGCAGGCACATCATTTATTGATAAGACAAAAAGAATGTAATGAAATTATCAATGTTCTTGAATTAATTATGAACATGATTAAGAAAGCTAAAATCTCAGGAGCCAGGATCTCATTACCCATTCAGTCTTAGGGATTGCTTTCATTCAGCAAGGCAAAAAGGCTTTGAGCAGTCCCACAATTGCCTTAGTCTCATTTATTTGTGGTAGTATTAAGGTTTATTTGTTTTCTGGTTTGCACTTCTTCTGAAATTATTTCTCTTAGTTTATTCATTTAACAAAATGTTCCTTCCTGTGCCACAGAAGAAAGTGCCTATAAGGCCTACATAGGTTCTTCAGTCTGCAAACCTCCCTTTGAGAACATTTCTTTCAACTCACATTGCTGGAGCTCCTAAATATCTTTCAAGGTAAGTCTGAGAATGTAGCCAAAAAAGTTCTTTCAGATTTATGTCTGCAGCTGTACTATGGTACTGTCTGATTCCCATTCAGCTCGGAGCCTTAATGACATCATTATTACGCTGTCTGAACCAGATTTAACTTGGAGCCTGCACTATATTGTTACTTATCTTCCTTCCTATGTGGGAGAGATTCAGTATTACTTTGTTTAAAAAATAATAAYGAGCAGGCAATGGTGTCGCAGTGTTTCAGGTACCAAACTTTRAAAAACTGGGGAGACTGAATCAGTGTTGGATACATGCAAGCATGTCTGTTTTAAATTAATTTCTGTGCCTAAATGATTACAGTCAGGTAATGATTTTCTTGCACAATTGTCTGAATGAGAAATGTGATGTGCAGCTGCCTTATTTAGAGAGTTAYAATGCACTGTATTACTTAGTGATTTTGACTTTTTCTTTTTACAAGGCCCTTCTGAATTTCTTGTTRTTGCATGGTTTGTCCCCAAATAAATGTCTGAATGATGGGGCATAGTGATTAAATTCTGGAAGTAGCCCTGCAAAAATAATGCACTTAGGATTTTTGAAAATGGAAATAAAATCTAGTTAACTAAGAAGCAGAGATCTAACAGACTACAGGATTTTGTTGGRGTTTTCTTGTTGCTGTTGTCCTTCTATTATTAGATTTTTCAAAAATAGTTTCTGKTTTTTTATGTTCAAAAAGAAGAGAGGAATCTGTAGCCCTATATTTGGTACGAGCTATTATTTACCAGAATAGACCAAGGACAGCAGAGAACATATTTTAGATTTAAGTAAGTGCTGTCTGTGACAAACAAAAAAGATTGATTCTGGTTGTTTTCTCCATAATGCTTTGATATAGTGTTTTACTGCCTTTCCTAATCTCAGTTAATAAATATAAGTAAAATTCAAAGCAATTAATTTGCTCCAAGTATCTACATCACCTAAATGGGACAGTCAGACCGAAAAAACAATGATAATGCCTTCCTCTCTCTTGGTAACCTTGAAATGCAGGATTACATTTACAGCTTGGAACAAAAAGCCTGTGCAAATACTACTGTTCTTCTGTTCCTGTCGGTCTGCAGACCTACCAGACAGCAGTGTGTTTAAAGAAATACATGTAGAGGAACTTTTGTTAAAACTGACATCTGAGAGTCATTCAYACTACTCACATAGGCAATCTATGCACTTAGAAAACAATATTCTTGTGTTTTTTTAAGATTCAGGGATGTGGGTTCTTTAAATTGATGTCTAAGTGAAAGATTTTGCCCTCAACACAATTCTTTGCTGTCTGCTTCATTTCATATTTTTTGTTAAAAAATGGCTATTGAAGATAATTTGACACTCTTAAAAACTATCCTCCATTGCTCTAGGCCTGGTTTTGGCTTTCATTTTGAAAATATTAAAGCAAGATATGATATAAAGTGCATAAATTTTATTCCTGAATTGGATAGAAGAAAAAAAGGATTTTTCTCCTTTTTAAGATTTTTTTTAAAAGGTAGAGCTTTTTAATTTCTTCTCTTTCTGAAGAACTGAAAATATCTCAGCCTGTCTTGATATTTCTCTCCCATACCRGTCTTAAAAAGTAATATTCTSTAAATGCAAGAAATTGATCAAGTTWCAGAACAGCATGCAGTGTWATCAAGAGAGAGAACTTCAGCAGCATATTTTTAGGTGCCATCTCTCCCTTTAACACTTAGGTATTTTCTGATGCTCAAGCAAAATAGTTTGGAGGATCAAATTTATTATCTAATAAGAAATATACAGCTACCAAGTAAAGGCAGGAGTAAATAAGTAGTTTGTCACCTGTATGGTATGAATCTTGAAAATAAACCTATTTCTTTAAACTATATTATCATAAGAAAATACACTGTTTTGTTTTATTAATGTTGCAATATATTTCTAATACAAAATTCATGCTGATTTTGTTATCTCAAAGAGTTCACGTTTGCATAAAGTACTGTGAAAGCACTTACTGAACTAAAATTACACARTTTAATAGGAAATGTTTAAATCAAAGAATCAGTAAGAGTGTAACCTTTTGCATTTGTGGAGAATACTAAATTACACTAATTAAAATAGTTCATATGTGTAACGGTTTTCATTTGGTCTGTGAACCTTTGTAACACAGCCAGAAAAAGAAGTGCTTACTTTTTGCATGTTTACCCTATCCAGTTTTTTTTTTTATTTGTGGTAAGGAGTGGATTTAGACCAAGGGTAGGAAAGTATGTCACTGGGGAAGGGTTATGGGAGGATTACAAGGTCARGCTCTAAAAAAGCTCGGAGAAAACTGAGATGAGAAACAAGCGCTTGTTTGCTAGAATCCAAATTTATTTTTCTTTCTTATTATTATTCAGAGGGAYAGTTCAGAAATAAAGGCAACGTCTCCAAAATAAGTCACGAGGGAATCCAAGAAGTTCGAGCTCCTCAAATTACGCATGCTGATTATATGTCACTTCGATCCCATTAACTCCTAAGACACGAGGGACTGACTGTTACAATCAATAATTTAGCTCAGACTGACTTTGGAAAGAGCAGGATCAGGCCCAGGATATTTGTGAAGGTGACTATTTAGTATGTACAACTGCTCGAGCTGAAGTTAGTAGTGAGAGGGTGTTGCAGTGTGTATTGTTCATGTTCTCTCATCTCTGGAACGCCGTGTTTGTCTGCTGGGCCTCTCCCGGCCGGGAGTGCATTGACGTTTCCCAGCTGTGTCAAACTAACTGCACTGGGTTTTTGTCTTTCTAAACACTAATCAAAAAGTAATGCTCAGAGACCTCTGTTATCTAATTACTGGCCAAATTAGCAAATTACCATTTAAATTCAAAAACTGTGTTTAACCCCCTTACTTCTTATGTCATATGAAAAAATATAAGCAATGCTTGTAAGGATTTTTAATTGAAACTTGGGCGGGAATCCCCACTGATATAAAGTGAAAACACTAGAAATAGATATAGTTGTAACTTGCTAAACTGCCGATTGATAAAAGTATTTTCATTTTCCTTTTGAAAATTCAAGAATAGTTACATTTACATTTTCCATTGCAAAGAATAAAAATATCTTCACAGGCAAATAGAATCTGCTGTGCCAGAATAAGTGTTTTGCCAGAAAATTTTGGTGAACAGTATATAAATGTATAAATAGATTTTCAGTCAAATTGACAGCAAGATGATTTTAGACAGGCTCAGTTAAATTAATTCCTTTTGCATACATCTTTCTAGTTTAGTTCAAATATGAATTTTCAAGAATATTAAATTTTACTCCTGTAAAGTATTATACCTTTGCAGAGCAACGAGGTTTTCATGCAAGGATTTTTTTTTAAGTGGTTTACAGCATTGTGGTGTTTTCTCCAGTGCTGCTGCTGGCTGCTGCTACTTAGATTCAGTGCATGTCACATCTGGTAACATGGAAACAGTTTACATTACTTTCAGGAGAAGTAATCTTGWGAGGAGGTCAGCTTTGTTCTGAATGGGTTAATCAGAACTACCTGCTTTAGATTGATTTAAATCAGTAATGGATCTGCTCATAAAGCTGCTGTTACTAGATATTACACTGCTATCTTAGTCCTTTGATAGCCCTGATAAGAAGTGCTTACCACAGAGGATGCTCCTAAAGGACAGATATTGTTTCCTGTACCTCAGGGAGTAAAACGCCATACTGCTGGATCAGGAACTTTTACTAACAGCAAGTAAATTCAGGCCTTATCAAGTTACAGCACAAACTGCACTCATGTTTTATTATTCTCATTAGAGATTTAAGGACTAATTCCAGTTGTTAGCACTTAGCAGTTTAATGTTTTCCATAGATAAGAATTAAGATTCTTCTGGGGAATTTTTTTTTTTTTGCTAAAGCTTGCAAAGTATAAGGCAGTAATGCACTTCCTTTGAGGTAATACAACTGGATTTCCTAACATTTTTAAGGAACAGGTTTAAAAAAATTAAATCTAGTAACTGAATTTTTCAGTTCTGAAATACATTCCTTTTCAATCAAAAAGGGGTTTAGAGAGCTGAAGAAGGGCAGCTTTTTCTTTGAAAAAGAATGGTGCCAATATTGTTAGTACTTCAGCTTTTYTATGCATTACTAATGATAAGGCAGATCAACAAAGTTAAGAATTTCAGCATGCAGAAAATTATTAATTGAACCAGCTTATTACAATCCCTTCTTCACAAGCAATGAAGCTGTTGTATTTTTGAGTCAGGAAAGGAGGAAATATGGGTTAACTAGTTCCTACTGAAATGACATGTTCAAAAAGATAGTAAATTTTAAATCTTCCATCCATTAATTTCTCAAGAGATTCATGAAGACATGAAATTGAATTATGTGAAACAAATAGTGATATATTTGCATTAGGTCCATGAAGGTAATGATGTCAGAGGAATGAGTCTGTGTTTTTGCCTGTTAAGGTGACTTGGAACTGAAGGTGGATTTTCATTACTTCAACTTCTTAAGTTTAATTTGGTTTGAGAAACTAAGATTTGGTATCTTGTGGGGAGATTTCAGAACGGTGCAGCACCACTAATCCTAACCATAGTAATGACAAACACTTTTTGCTCACAAAACTCTGATGCAGTTTCTGGAAATTAAGCATTGGCTCCCCCATGGCTTGCCAGTCTCCATGTCTCCCAGTCATTCTCTTAGATCACAAATTTTGCAGGCTTTGTTAGAATGACCTTACCTCTTATCTGAATAATAAATATAATTTACTATAATCCTCCTGGATTGAATAATCGTAATTTCCTGTCCTCACATGTCATGAAAGTTTGGTGTGTGCTCTTACATTTGTTGTATACTGTCTGGACAAGTTTCTGTTTGATTCCTCTTTAAATTTTCTCTCTAACTCATTGGACATATYCTATTTGAAATGTTTTCCTTGGGTGATACTACCTCATAAAGGCAGSCCCTGTAAGAGCATCACAGCTAATCAATAATAACTGTTGTTAGTAATTGATTAACTATGACATTGCATTTGGAAGGCATTTTTCATGGAGTAGCAATACCAGGAATAATAGGATAAATCCCATTGACTCAGAGGCATATTTCTGGAAAAGCTTTTAAATAAGTGTATTTCAGTATTGCTTTCAGCTGGGCTATACAAAAGCTAATTTCTCAAATAGTTTATTTTCTATAACAAAGTGAAGCTTGCTATTGGTACACTTCACCGCCATGCAAAATTGTTTTCCTCTGGTAGTTTCATTTTGAAGTTTGAGGTTGTACTTCTTGCAGTCATGTTATTGGGTGTAATCGTTCCCCATATAAAAAATAAATTTATTATGAGGATTTCCCACTAGATATCTTGGAAAACTTACATATAGCTGTTCTGTGTCCAAAATGCTGTTCGGTAGATTTTCCAAAGCACCCAGGTAACAGCTGGCGCAGGCCATGTGCCAGCCTTGACAGCCCATATGCTCTCTTTAGTGCTGTAATTATCTCAACACAAAACTCTGATAACCCAGTCTACAGGGTCCAGTTTCACTAGGTTAAATTGACTCAGCGGCTTTGTTAGTAAGTTCCTTTGGCACAGTAAGAACTTCATCAAGACTTTAAGTATTGTGGCAGGCTTGGAAAACCAATATGACTGCTAGTTTCCAGACAGGTGTCTTATTAACCCTAGGAGATTGTAGGTTTCAGATCATTATAGAGGCACCCAGCAGCACTGCTACAGTTAAAGGTCTGTTGTCATTTCCATTATATGCCCTCCTATTCCAGAAGACTTTCTGATTCCTTTGCCTTAATCTTCTTTGGGCTATACTTTGGCGTATGATGCTTCAGCCTCAAGGCATTTTTATTTTTCAACAAAATTTGAACAAATTTTCTTTACTTGTGGGGTTATTTTGTTGGGGTATTTTTTGTGTATGTGTGTTTTGTTTTTTTTTTTTTTTTTTTTTTTTTTAATTAGGATAAGAAAAAAAAAACATTTTGCTTATTTCTTATACTGCTTCAAACCTGAGAAGCTTATGAATATTTCTCTTTCTAAAATAAACACTGAGTGTCATGACTTTGTGAAAGTATCTTAGGCTACAAAACGCCACAAATAAAATAAATTAGGATCTACGCTATTCCACATTGTAAGCAGCAGGAAGAAAATTGTGYGAAGGTCAACCCATCAACTGTTTTCCCCTTCAGTTATTCTGTATGGACCCGAGGAGAATATTCTCAGTTGCATGAATTCATCTGAAGTTTCTTCCAATACTTTTGTAATGCCTAAGCCAAAGTGCATGAAGAGACAATAACAGATCTATGATTTGTGTCTGACTTGGGTGCTACAGGTACTGGCTCATTCCGGTACTAATGTCACTACTGGATCTTGCATAGTCCCCTTGTAGTGGCTGATACATGTGGGTCTCATCCAAAGCAAAAAAGAAGTTGGTGAAATCTTTGCATCAGGCTTTTGGTTTGACATTTAGTGCAAGGATTGACTAGGGGTGGACTCTGTGATKCAAACAGATGGGGCGTGAGCATGGAAAAAGCTAAGCTATTGCCTGCATAGTGCAAAGCTAGGTCAAAAGCTACTTGCCCTGTGTATTCAGAGCCCTTATTGATTCTCCCAGGGTGAAGAATCTTCAGCCTTACACGGGTGAGGTAAATTACAGCTCCTGGCTTGGTAGATGATAGCTGTCTGCAGTCCTCTGCTTAGCAAGCTCATCTTTTTCATTAGTGCAGGAATACAGAACAACTTTTAAAGCTSTGTGAATTGTTTGCCACCAGTTGCTGAAAGGAGGATGTTGAAGTTAGGAAGTGAGCAGACTCCAGCTTCACTCTGCTGGAAAAGAAACACAAGGACTCTTGTAATCCAGCTGTCTTCCTCAGGTAGTCAGGCAACTAAAGTCATCATTTATATGTTGTCAGGAGAASTTACCAAATTTATTGACTTGCACATTATTCTCTGCAAATAAGTTCTAGCTGCTCTCTTCATATTATAATTAAAACGGCGAAGACTTTAATAATTTATGAAATTTTAAACTACATACTGAATATAAATGTATCATTCAATGTGATAGAATGAATTAAATTCATCATTGTCAAATAATGTATGAAAGATGAAATATCTCTCATCCCACATCATTATCCAATGAAAAGGTCTGTTTTCCGAGACTGTAGGGTAGCATGTGGTTTGTGTCATCTTTAGTACATTTCCAACAAATGAGACTTTCAAATAGCTATAAAAAGTGTATTTTCCAGAGTTTGTGTGTTTAATAACAGGTTAGGCCAAAGCCTTTTATTAAAATCTGACCATATAAAGAAACACTTGTTCTTTATTAGTACTGAGAGTGGTGTCAATCATTATGTGAGTTGGGTAGAGCCTTTCTTTCATCACCTAACGGAGAGGTTTTCATCATCCCCATGACTTTCATGTGAGAAAAGAGATGGTCTGTTCTTTGCCTTTTGCTCTCCTGTCCCGCTAAAACTCCTGTCCTGCTGCAGAAACTGTTGCACACAGAGGACAGGTTTGGTTTGAGGGGAAGCTCCARCCTCAGTTACGGAAAAGAGGACGCAGCACTGCAGCTCCCACACAGTCACGGTGCTGTGACACTGGGAAAGACATCTGGTTCTGAGGCAAGTTTCCTCTATTTCCTGTTGATTTCATGTGGTCATAAGATTTGGAAGTAACTCTAGAGATCATTCCATGAGGTCTTGTCAGAAAGAATCAATTTGGAGAATAAAATATGCCAAAATAYCTCATTTGCCTCATAGAGCTGTCACTGATAAAAATCTCATCCAGCTTCTATTTGCCCTTCCATGTTTTCACAAAAACATCTGAAGATGAAACACAGGAAAACTCTTTCAAAAGACATGACTCATGCCTACTCTTTTTGAAACTGTCATCCTTTCCTGGAACTTTTCCTTTCTTGACATGTTAAGTTCCAAATTTTTCTCAGAATCAGTATATTGCTCTGCATCTGACTCCCATGAACTCCTGTGAGTGCCTCTTGTCTTCTCTGTTTTCCCAGTGACTCCGTCAAATTTTCTTGTCATTACAGACAATCAAATGGTGAGGTTCAATTTTGTAAACTGAAGCAACAGTTCTGGAACCTTGCGTTCTGAAACCATATAAAGCACCAATATCAGAGAGCCACTCCCTAAGMCAGCATCCTCCAATGGATGGGCAGTCCTCTTGGGTAGATGGACTGTGACAGAGCCATTTTTTTTTCAGTCAATTACTTACAGATTTAAGCTTACAAATGTTGGACACCCATATTGATGGAGGAACTCAAGATGCAGACGTCATGGAATAATGATGGTATATTTTGGACTCCTGCTTAAAACTCTAAATTGTCAAAATTATTCTGCAAGGGGCCCGGTTCCAGTCTCAGTTCATTACAGATGTAGATTGTATTCAAATCACTGACCTACAATTTATCCTGAGTTGACAAATACTTAAATTAATGAAGCAATCACTGTCTTGAATAATGCCAACAATATTTTCTGAATTCATACTTAATATGCCAGTAGAAAGAAACTAAGGAAATAGAATGTATTTAATGTTTCTCATTTGTGTTAAAGGCATCACCCTCCTTTTTCACAAGCAGCATAAATTAGATGCTTTTCTCTGTATGTATTATTTGTATACTATTTGGCCATATATCAGGCTGAAATATAGTTCTCTAATTAGCTCCTTCCAAGTACTTACAGTTACCCCAGGCTGATGATCACCCATATGAAAGCAAATGTGGCCCTGGTGACTGTACACACTATTGTACAGCCATGGTAAAATTCTTTCAAAAGCCTTCTTGTGGCTCACAGCCACAGTGTGAGCAGCAATTGCTGGAGACAATTCACAAGGATCAGGCAGTTTGCTTGTTTTGGTGAAGCACACATCATGAAAAAAAACCATTTGAGGTCTAWTCCTGTCTTTCTAATAGCCTTATGGCGGGGTTTCTTTATATTGAAAGATTTTATTAGCTTGAAGAGAYCATTTTCATGAAGCCTCAAAATAAAGAAAAGAGTGGAAGTAAAGTGCATTTTCTAAGCCCTTTCAATCCTTTTTCTCTTGCTTCCTAGTATTGTTTCAAAGACTAGAAGGTGATGTTGTATTCCTCAGTGTGCTGTTTAAAGTCAGGAGCGGCAATATTTAGCACATGCTTGGGCAGCCGTGTTTGAAATCCATGCTTCCTCTCTCTGGTGTTCTGATGTGCCTTTAGGGGATGCTTGCCTGTTTGTAGTTTGTTTTCTTTTGTTTAAGGTTTCAGCTACTGCATTGACTAATGATTATATAGCAGTAAACTCTCGTCCCTGCTAAATTCAGAGGTAATGCCTCAAAAGCATTTTTCCCCTGTGTGACATAAAACAATAAAAGAACTAGACAATCCCCTTTTGAGAAAGAATAATCCTTTGTATAAAAAAAAAAAAAAAAGAAACAAGCATCTTCTTCATGCCAGAGGGTGTAGAATTCAAATCAAAGATTAAGCTAATTGTTAAAAATAAAACAAATGTCTCACAATATAATCCTCTTTAGGCAGTGCTAACATTTTTTGCAGTAACAAGTCTCCAATATTAATCACCTATGCTGTTTTAGTATTGTATTACACTTAATTTTGAACTGTGCAATATCTATTTGACACAGAAATAATACAGAACAGACTGAATCTGAGTTTCATTTTACTTGTAACTCTAAAGTAAATTTCTGTCCTTCAGTAATGTCACCTCAGTTGAGATGGGACCTTGGAATTCAGAGAAAAAAAATCAACTCATTGGTCAGCTCCTTGCTAATATAATTTACCTGTAAATGTTTCATATATTTAATATAATATATTAGAAATATAAAATTTTAAGATTATTTTGGAAAAAAAGCAACCCTTAAATATTCTTACTGAGGCATTAATTTCTACATTCTGGTGACCTATTGAAGAATTTACAGAAAAGTTCTAATTGTTCTGATTGGTCAATCCC
>NW_026623461.1:358724-429463 GCF_030028575.1 Malurus melanocephalus
AAAGAAAGAAAGAAAGAAAGAAAGAAAGAAAGAAAGAAAGAAAGAAAGAAAGAAAGAAAGAAAGAAAGAAAGAAAGAAAGAAAGAAAGAAAGAAAAAGAAAGAGTCAATGTGCTGTTTAATTGTGTTCTGCCAGGAGGTTCTGAGCCTTTCTAAAATGTGTAATAGCTTCACTACTGCCAATTGAGTTCAGTTGTTTGCCTAAAATATTAGCAGCCAACTATAAATGAAGAGTTACATCAATTTGGAAGAAAATCTTAGAGCTAAGAGAGGAAAGTGGAACATGGTTAAACTACGATTTCAGCCACAATCTGTAATTGTTGAATACTTTTGTAGTGGACATTTTTCTCATAAGTAGAAGTTTGAGAGCAATAATTATTCATTGCTTCATTTTTATCTAAGCAATACCAGAGCTTCCAGAGGTACATTTTATGTTTAGCTTTCAGTGGACTATTTTTTTTCTCTCAGTTTCTATTTTTTTTCCTTCTGCCTGCCCTTCTGGGCTTGCAGTCAATTACTGGCATTAAACTGAAGGGGCAATTAGCCCCTGATGCAAATGTTATTGCTGACATATCTAAATAAATACAGAGTAATTATAGACTAGATATCCAGGATTGCAGTCTGTCACTCCTGTCTTATTCATCTTGGTTTGTGGAAGTGGCATCRCTGCCACTGTGGTAAATATGCACCCTAACAAAGACTAGACAGTTTGTGTTTGCAGGCTGGAGCCTAGGCTGCTCTTTTGCAATTGATTATGTCCTGAGTTGACAATGAACACAAAACAGAGGCTGGGTTGAGTGTCACGATAATCTGAGTCATTACATGAACCTAATCCAAGAGACAGACCAGACACCAGCCAAAAAAAGGGCAGCAAAATCAGATATTCCCAGTTTGGGCATCATGTTTAGCCTTGCTCACAGTGAAACCAAATGAACTGCTTCAGACACAGGTGCAAAATTACGGCACTGCTAAGGGCAAGAGCCATGTGTGCAGCCTAAAACCACGGCTTCCCGGTCTCTTTTCAGCATATAAACCCTGCTCTCAGTGGGAGCACCTGWGTCAGGACCAATGAGGAAGACGGATGCGTGTTGCAAACGCCGTCTGCTGTTTGTTGCACACCATGAGCATCACCCGGATTGACCCAAAYATGCAACGATGACTGACCATAAAGTTACTTAAGATGAATTGCCTTGTGTCCATTAGCCTAATGTTTTGTGGGGAGACTGAAGTCTATAAAAATATTTGTATTCATAGAAATTAAGCATCAAAGCTGCCACTACATTTTCTCTGCAACGAGTTTTTAACATTTTGGAGGTTTGCTCTTTTGCAAAACCACTTACTCCACAAAGGTATAAAATATAGCACTTAATGGCAATGGTACATTTGCTCAAGTGCATTAGACAGTTCTTCCTTCTCCTTCTCCTTCTCTTCCTGCTTGATTGGCAGCCAGAGATCCTAGATGCAGCACTACAGGAGATATTGTTTATAGCCAAAGCAGCAGGATCTGGCACCAGAGAGGACTCCACAGGCATTTGTATTGATGGTGGCTTTGCTGTTGCCTCTAGGTCTTTCATGTGGCTGGGCTGATGAAAGCTATCTGGGCAGTTATATGCTCTTGGAAACCATTTCTTTTTCCACTGACATTTTAAATGGTTGTGGTGATTAACTGTTTGTATGCAGAGAATTTTAAAACCTTCACCATGGTAAGTCYCTGCAGAGGTCACTGGCACATGGTGTACATCTATATTTCTTTTTTCTGCCTAAAATCCCTTTCCTGTGTTGGTGTGAACATTTGTATAACTGTGTGCATGTTGACATTGTAMCTCAGTGGAAGGAGATCTGAGGCCCAAGGTACAGCATGGTGTGCAGTTTCAGTCTTGGCTTCAGGGCCCCTCCCATGAAATAGCTTGGGGGTTTCATTCTGTGCATCTTAAGATGAAAAAAGGTGTAGTAGGAAAACATCCAGGAAGCCAACAGCACATTTGGTAGCTGAGCAAATAAGTAAAGCTGTGGATAGGCCCTGGGCTTTTTTTTCTCTGCTTGTATCTTGTTAGGCAGAGGCCTGAGTAAGGGGGAGAAAAGGGTCATTGACGGGCCCACAATGGTGTGGCATTGAGTAGTCCATCCTAACAGCTGGCAACATGCTGCTTCATGGTGTTATCTGAGATTCTCTGCAGATTCAAACACATACATTATCTTGGGTAAAAGGTACAAGAGATTTCACATTTGGAAATAAAAAACCCAGACTCAGAGCTTTTATTCCTCTTCTAAGTAGCAGGGGTTCCAGCCTGTGTTGTATCTTTGATTTCAAGGGCTGTATTTCTCTGCTTCAGTGTTAACATATGCATAAGTTTGTGTAGAATTAAAGACTATATCTGCTAAATTAAATGGTCAGACAGTAAAATACTGTCATATAAACCAAAAGTTTTGCTATTCATTAGACAAAAAATTKTTTTATGTGTGATTGCCTTTTAAAGGATGAATTCAGTAATTTACATATTCTGGGTCTGTTACAGAATGAATGGCAAAATGTCTGCATCTTTTTATTCAGATAAATATTTAGCTGATGTATATTGGATCTTAAAATCATGTAAGTCGAACTTTAGGGCAATATTTAATCACACTTTCTAGTTTTGCCCAAGTAGTATCAAAACTCTCAGAGACAAGTATTTAATCTTTCGGAGTGCAGAGATTTTCTTATGAAAATGTAAGTTTTGTTTTGAAAATATGTATTTTACATTTTAATGCTAACTTATGTATCACTAGAATTAAATGGTATTTAATATTATTTCTCATGGGAGTTTTTTTAACAATTAAAAAATATTTTTATAAACAGTGAGATCTCAAATCCAAAACCAGTGAAAATATGTTTGCAGTTCACTGGTGTCTCTGAAACTTTGGACAAACTCTATCTAAATCTTGAAGCTGTGCTTTTGAAACTGAAGTCATACAAGATATATAAATTGTGGTTTCACTAGGATCATGTTGTAGGCTTAAATTGTATCTAAAGTTTTCATAAAGCATTCTGTATTTGTCAGTGATGAAAGTACTTCTAAAGTGGATAACCTGGAATTTTTTTAAAGTTAAGTTCCTGCAACAAAACTTAGGAAAAGATACAAAGAAAAAAAAAAGATTTTAAAAAATGAAGAGAGTTCCATATAGTTGTGAGCAACTGTTCCTCCATTAAAATCACCACAGGGTGTTCAAGACAAACGTTTCACTGTATGTTGCAGGCTTGCATTGGCTCAATTGGCTTGCATTGAATAATCCTGGAAAAAGTCCTGGTTTGCTGTATGTGGTAGATGTTTTATGCCAAGCTTCTTGAATTCTTCCTGTGGACCTGCTGCCATCCTTCCATTTCACTGGAAACTGAGGCTGCTTCATCTCCGTTACAATGGATATAATGGAAGGGAAGGGAGAGCAAAACACTGTCAGATGAACACTTTGAGAACAAAATACAGGAAAATCACATTTAATTATATAATTATTTCTCAWTACAGAATCACATTTTGCTGGGGCAGGCCTCTTAACTTCCGCATGAGCAGTCCTAAATGCAATTAAAGTGCATGCTGTATACTGATTTACAAAAGGAAGGTTGTAGATTTTCAGGGGACAGATTAATTTTACAAATATAGTGGTCATTTACCTTGCTKATATTTTGCTAAGTTCCCTCACTGCTATTCCTTTTAAAAAGTGGTTTCTTTCAAACTTTTGAGCAGCTTTTCCACCTCTTGGGTATTATGGTGACATTTAACAGCCACAAACCAACTAAGATTTTTTTTGTTGTTGTTTTTGTGTTTATTATGACCCTTTTGCAAATTCCATTGAATCATTTAAACTTCATTATGTTGGACCAGACTTTTCACCTCTATTTGAACAGAACTCCTGCTAGCTTGATTGGGAATTATGACTGAAAAAATTCTTGCACTTTGGCTTGCTTARTTTAAATCAATACCTTATATATTATCCTGATACCAAAATATCAATGGTATGATTCCTGTGAAAGAACTGTAGGAGAGAACAACCTTGATGAAAAAGTCTGGATTCATCAAACTATTCTGTACATGTGTATTGGTTCCAGTGATATCTCACTTTGAAAGAGTAGGAATTGTTTAATTTAAAAAAAATCAGCTAATTCTATTTATGCTTTAGATGAAAAATAGTCTATTTTTTGTTTGTTTCCACACTTTGTTTCAAAAGGTATTGCATTTTATATTTTACCATTTGTTTCTATTGTATTTTATTTTGTGAAAATTTATATATTTCATTTTGCTATTCCAATTACTCTTAAATGATAAAAACTACATAAAATCGTGATTTTCAAAACACAAGCTTTCAAAACACAAGCTACCAAAACTTGTACAATTTCCTACCTCTCACAGTAGAAATTCCTGGGAAAATCAAAACGTTGAAGCTCTCTTTTTAAGCTGCTAATTTTAAGTTTAGTTTAGTTTAGTTTAGTTTATGGTAAGTTTGAACTTTTAAATTTAAAATTCAGAGTTTCAATCAGGTATATTTTTATCTGGGATATAATGTCAATCTGCCTAGACAGTGTAATCCATCATGGAAGAAGCGAGACACAGAAAAAGAACTAAGACTTCTGAGCATTTCTTCCGCGGTCTGAGACATAATAAGAGCTCTTCTTATTGAGATATTTTTATGACTTTGCCTTAACTTTWCCTTTGGTGGTAACAGAGTCTAACTCCAAGTTAACTTGCACTGTCCATCCAAGCTATGATTTCCTATTTTTAAGCAGAACTCTTTGATCTGAGGAAATTGAGGTGATTTTTAAATTTTCTTTACTACTGAGTATTTTGTTTGTATAACTCCATTTAAAGGTGATGAAGATCTGAACATTTTTCTATGTTTTACCAGTTTCTACTGAATTAAGGTCAAGATTTTTTTCCCTTGTTTGTGAGTACATGCCGAGAGTGTCTTTTCACGCTTCATGCAGATTTGAACATGTTTTTGAAATTCTTTGTTCCATCAAATACAGTGATACCGAAATTCAGSTATACATATGTTTATTCTGTCTTTAGGGAGACAGTGATCTCTGAGASGTTTGGATCCAGACAGGATAAAGATGTAGCTAAATAATTCTTTAATGGAACTCGTATACTTACTTCTTTAGTATATACCTGATTTTTTTAAACTTGAAATTTTAACATCAGATGTTCCAAACCTACCTRGACTTTGTCAAACTCTACTTTTGTATAAGACAATGGAACGTGGCCAAAGCTTGCATTTCGTTTTAGTTCAAGTGTTTCCTACTGCCATGGAAATGAAAACTGTGTTACAAGCGGTGTGAGTACCTCTGGGGGAAATTCATATTGGGTGTAGACAGAAGTATGGAAATCCTTTTCAGTAAAAAAAAAAAATCACAGAATTCCAGTATCAAACAATTGCTGATGTTGGAAGGGACCTCTGGAGGTCGTGTTGTTCAAACCCCCTGCTCAAGCTTGGTTTCCAGAACAATGCTGACAGTCCTTGAGTATCTCCATGGAAATGACTCCACAGAGAATCTAAGGAATYTGTGCAGTGCTCAGTGAACCTCACACTAAAAAAAGTGTTTCCCAGCAAACCTCTTGTGTTCGCAGCAAACCTCTTGTGTGTTAATTTGTGTCCATTGCCTGTGCCCTTGTCACGGGGCACCACTGAGGAGAGTGTGGCTTTGTCTTTTTTACAACCTCCCTTCAGGTATTTATACACATTGATAAGAATMCCCCTGAGCTTTTTATTCTCCATACTGAATAGTCCTGGCTTTTTCAGCCTGTGAGAGATRCTCCAGCCTCTTCATCATCCCTGTGGTTCCCAGCTGAACCCTCTCCAGTATGTCCATGTCTCTCCTCTTCTGAAGAACCCAGAACTGAATAAAGAACTCAGGTATAATCCCACCASTTCTGGATAAAGGGGAAGGACCTGCTGGCAACACTTTTTCTCATGCAATTGAGGACACCATTTACCTTTTTTGCAGCAGGTGAGCATTGCTGGGTCATGTTGAGCTTGGTGCCTATGAGGACCTTCATGTCATTCTCTTGTCAAGTAGCTTTCTAACAGCTGTGTCCCGTGTGGTACAGATAAACAGGTAATATCTCTTGGTACGTTGTTACCAAAGACACACTGTGTCATAAAATGTTAGGCTTATGATTTGTTYGTAGTTTCTTACAAGGTTAAAGGACATTCTTGTTTCTTTCACTTGAAGTTTTGAAAAAGGTACTCAGATGTGGTGCAGCTCAATTTTCTTGATCTCTTAAATGAAGGGGATAACGTGAAAAAAGAGGAGTCACCTCAAAATCCTAAAATGAAATAAAAGCTAAACCCTCACMGTCTGGAACATTGTAGGAAGCTCAAATATCACTACAGCTCATATGGTTAAACATGTTATCATTGGTCTGTGGTTAATGAGGCTCCTGTTATAGACACATTATTTCAAAGTGGTCCAGTTGAAATGTACATGCAAGCCCTCTCCAGATCTACTTTAGAAAGTTCGTATTTTACTAATTGTGACTAGTGAGTCATTCTAGAGACACAAAGAGCATTTCTGATCATKATTTCATTTATAGTTGATAAAAGAAGGCACAAGCTCAATGTTAGAACCACAAATAATCAGTCTCAGTGCAGTCMTTTTCACCAGTGTAATTTTGCCAGAACTGGGCTGCAGGACTTCTTTTACATTCACAAATGTTTTGGTCATAGGGAGTGACCAGGTGATCCTAAATAGGGTGGAAACAATGTGAGTTTATTGTATACTGATTTATAGTGTTTATGATACATTCATTAAAAAAGACAGGGTGAACTGACTGGATCTAATCACATGGGTCTGAGCTTGTTTGCTTCATCTCTAAACTATGAGGTTCATATCCTTACCTATTTAAATCTACTGACCTAAAATGCCTAAAGATACTATTGCAGATTCATCCCATGTTTAGAGGGCTGGAACCTAACTCAGAAAAGCGCATGAATTGAATTAATTAATCTGTATAATATTTCAAAGTGTTCCTGTCTAGATAATACCAAATTAAAATAAACTTGTTAATATTGTTTTCAGATATACCCTTACACAGTAGCTTTTCTTCTACCACGCTTCCTCTCCTTTTAGTGTTTTAGACTATCTTACAAGCATTTGGATTTGCTGCAGTCCAAGCAGAGTGAGATGGAAAACAGAGAACTCAGTTTGTACATGTGGAACCAAATCTCACTGTCAGGGAGAATGAAGTGGAAGTCAATGTATGAGACAAGGAGAAGACCAGGGCTGTAGTTCTAATTTAATTTGCACACTTGACTCTGCACTGTTTGAACAGCTGAAAAGTCTGAAGACTCCTACAGATGCAGGACTCATTTTACCTACTTTTAGCCATTTCAAATCTAAGGCTGATCTCATCATTCTGGGCTTTATGGATTACCAATGAGGAGAAGCAACACCTTCAGAGAACAATTAACCTCATCCTAAGTGGCAAACCTGAGCTGTCTGGGTGTGCTTTTGGAGGTTGATTAATTTTTCCCTGATGTTTCTAAAGTACCATACATCACTGCTTTGACTTAGATATTCAACCTGTAGACATCTTGCCTGAAAAATACATCAGAAGTAGTTTTGCTGTGCATGACAAGCTCATAACAACATATATATATATATATATATATATATATATATATATATACACACACATATATATTCAGAGTGGCATATGATTCTTTAATGGAATTAAAGATTTAGAAAAAATCTTAGATTTTAGTTCCTTCACTACAATGAAGACATAGAAGGGAGATGGAGCTGGTGAAGGGTCTGGAGCACAGGTCTGATGAGGAGCAGCTGAGGGAACTGGGGATGTTTAGCATGGAGAAAAGGAGGCTCAGGGCTGACCTTATCATCAGRCTGGAGCTGTTCCTGAATTGTGTTCAGGCACTACATTGGCAGGCCCATGCAATAGCCATGCCATGAGGCACAGCTACATTTGTACAGTACCTGTGCTTGAACCAATGATCCAATGATCATCTACAACTTCTTGGCATGTAGGCTGTGTTGTTTTCCAGATAGGCTCTATTGTATGTAGGTTCTGTTGTTTTTCCAGTAGCTTRGAATTTCCCAAAATTTTGAAGGTCCAAACATCTCACAAGAGAGATTTAGGCAGAAGAGTCCTTAAACTTCTTTCACAAGACTGAGGTTAGACACTTCTTTTGAATTCTCCAGCAGCAGATGAAAGAGCTGTAAGACTCCAGATCCTCAGCCAAGGTGTAACTATTTTAGCTGTGCTCATTCCTGATTCTCTAGTGGGGTTTGATTTCTCAGTTGAGAAGAGGAAGAATTGATTGTACTCCTCAAAGTATAAACTGCTGAAATTCTCTCCTAGTTTTTCCAATCATCTGTATATCAGAGTGGCTGCTATGGCCCTTTCAGAGAGGAAGGGAGCTCTCTATTTGGTGGTCACCTGGCAGTTCTTGCTACTCTTCTCTTTCAGTGTCACAGTGCTTTGACTCTTCAAGCCTGTTCTGTCTCAGTGTTCACTCAGCAGCCGTGTGACCACCTCCCTCTCCCATCTTTCTTCTGCAAGCTCCTCTCTATTCAAACAAATCCTAATTTTCAATACCCAGAGCTCTCATTTGACTCTGCTTATTTCCAGTTTCAAATTCATTTGTCTCCTCCTTTTTGTCTCTCACCTTCTCAAGGATGCTCTTATTCCCCCTGCCCTGAATATTTCTCTAAGTCTTGCTTCTCCTGGTTTTATTCTGATGCAGTATAATTTTAAATTTGGTTAATTTTATTCTAGGGTCGCAAAGTAGAAGGTTCTTTACTCCTGTCTCTATTCTCATCCTACCTTTACAGGGCTTTTGATGCTATTGAATAATTAATATTTGCTAAAGTCCACATTGGTAATGCTGAAAAAAGGTTAAAATATGTTAATAAACCTGGGAAAAGTACAGAGGAAAGCATACTAAAATGAGCTATGCTAAAATGCTATTCATATATCACGGAGTACTCTCCTAAAGAAAGTAGATATAAATGGAGAAAGATACATAAAATTGATTGTCAGTTTTATGCCTAAATATTCTGTGGTTGAACCTCCTCATTTATTCCAGTTAAAAAATATGCTATACGTTTTCTTAGAAGATGTAAAAAAGATTACAGATTATTTTTGAGGACTGTTTTTATTAGATCTAAGGATTTATAGCTAAGTGAATAGGATTATAGTCTTCTGTAGGAATAAAATTAAATTCTTATTCTGTATTTTGGTGATGCAGATGGTGATATCAACTACCACTAATTTGATAATTAAGTGTTTTCCATTGTTAACTCAGGACATTCTATCCTTAAAAAAACCCATTTTTTAAAGCTATTTCTTTCCATTTCCATTTCAGCACAGTTTGCTAAGGTACTGCCGGAATCTGTGATCTGTATGACTGATTAAATGAGCTTCCTAAATATAATTTAAGGCATTAATGATAAATGAGTACTATTTCTATCTGCTCTTTCAGAAGTTTAAGTTGTTTTAAACAATTAAGGTACCTAAAATGTCTATCTGGATGCTCCTAGAATCAAGATATTTAGACAAAARGCTCTAAATCATCAAGTGAGTTTTTAGTTTCTTACATTGCACATATCCTAACGAGCTTTTCTGAGGTTTTTTACTAATTTCTCTCTAAAAGACAGGCTCTGTCTCAGAACATTTCAATATGAATAGGCAGCCATCAAAAAACATCTGTGCTTTATCAAAAGCAATGTCCCTTGTARTTTTTCAAGTGCTGTAGTTTTTTAGGCAGTCCTTAACTGCAAATTCTCACCTGGATTAACAGGTATTATGGGGTGGATTTGGGATTGTGCTGGTCCCTTGTATAAAGTTTCACTGTGAAATGAGAATAGTGAGAAATATGTCATTTTCTACAAAGATAGGATTTAAGGAAATTGTTCAACAACTCTTTCTGTGGTAAAAACCTTTAGCTTTTGCCTCCCATTTACCAAAAGCATCTTSTCAGCCAGTAACAATTTGACTAACATCTACTTTTTAATTAAATGTTGCAGCATTTAGGAAGATGCATGCTAATCTGGGCCCCAGATCTGCAGCCCTCAGCTCTACAAGATGCTGCTCCAGCAGGGGCCGTAAAGCTCTCGATAAGGGGGGTAAGGAGCAAGGTGCAGGTCCCACAGCGATAACCTCCTGACTCCAACATTATAGGTCTTTCTGCCGGAATTGAGTTCTACATCTTCCTCGATTGGTTATTGTCACAAATGAGTAATGGATGCACCCTGCCYGTGTCCCCAGGTACACGAGCCAGTCCATCAGGCCATCGGGAAGCACAGCCGTGGGGGCAGGCAGATAACGGGCAGAGCCTGAGAGGGATGGGAAAGGCACCGCCACCACCGGGACAGCGGTGTCCCTGCCCCTCCTCTGAGCATCCACCCGCCTGCCACTGCCCCTTCCACTGCTCTGCATGGGCATTAATCAACATGCTCCCTGGGATAAAGTGCACAGATAAAGTGCAGCAAACAAATTAAAAGCAGTGAAGAGGCTGGAAAACATGCACCATTCAGGCCCTGCTTAGTTAATTTTGGGGTATTATTCAGAGGGGGGAACGTTCAGGGTGCCTTGTTCATGATGGAAATTACTGTTAAACGTGTGCATACAGATAGGCATATGTATATATATATATATATATATATATATACACACAAATATAGTACACATTTATCATAAGTTATATACATTATACATTGTATTTATGATTTTATATTATTATATGAAAAGATACACACAACACACACACACACACACACACACACACACACACACATACATACATATATATATATATATATATATATATATATATAAAATTAAGCCTTGCAAATTTGTCTTGCTACCTGCTGAGCTGCAAAATGCACTTGTCACTTTTTTTTTTGCTGTCAGTGATGATAGCAAAACAAGTAAGTGGTATTTTAGTAAACCTGTCAGGGAATCGACTCATGCTGACTGAGAAGTGGGTGAGTAGGTAAATAAGACTTGTGTTTTAATTTATTAAGCACGTTGCTTTGAAAGTGGTGTGATTTGCATTACTYTCACTGGTATAAAGGCTTGACTGGAGATTTCCTAGAGCATACATGATAAAGTGAGATTTGTTTAACATATCACGTAAATTTGAAGGTCAGCTCAGTTTCTAAATGCATCTAACTTAGATGAATGGTCCATGTGTCCCTCCAYAGGAGGGCATTTGTAGTATTACCCTGCTTAGCATAATAGTAACATTGTCTGTAATTCAGGAAATTCCAATTTATTTTCATGATAATTGCTGGAATAATAATGATTTCTAATGCAAAGCTCAAGAAATAATCTTTTGAAAGTGTATAATTAGAATCCACATTGAGGACAGATTTCCTAAAGAGCATAACTTCTGATTAATCAACTTAGTAGATGGTGGTAAAGTTTCCAAAACTGATKGGAAGCCAGTGTCACAGAGAAAAGCAGTAGGACCTGTGATGTACTGAGCTCCTTCAATATCTGGTGATCACTGTTACTGTAAGTGTAACTATACATGCAATTCTATATTTCTGTAGGACTTGATTCGTCCCGTTTTGGCAATGTCCAAATTTAATAGAAAGTCTTACACAACACAAAGAAAGCAGATACATTATATCACAAAAAAAATGCACCTGGTATTCCTCTGGATGAAAATGGCGAAAGGATTTTTGTGATACGAGGAGGAAACTCCCAAATTGTCAGGGCTGTAGGCAGCACAAATTTAGCAGTTACAAATTCTGTGGGGGAGAAGGGGTAGTGAGAGAGAAGGTGGAACAGCAACTAGAAGAAAGTAAAAGTTCCATAGTAGAAGAATGTTGCTACTAGATATTTCAGAATTACAAAATAGTTTATCTTTTTTCTTTCTGTGGTGGCTCAGAGCAATTCTGCACTTAAATATTTTCTTGCAGTATTTTTTCAGAATAGCGAAGTGAAAAGAAAGTAATTTTCAAAGCTCCTTAACTCTTTCAAAGCTCTGTAATTCAGGGTGGAGCTCTCATGMACATATACATCARGTTCTGTGCTATTTTCCCKTATGAGAGTCTTTGTTCAGTTGGTYTTAATTCAGCTGCTCTTTGACTATTTGGACTATAATTTTCTATGCCATATTTTTGCCTGAAACAAAATTGGTTTAGAAAAAAAAATCTGCAAAGATTGTTCAGCATTTTYAGAACTAGATTTGATGATAGAAAAATTGTATTTTGCTAGAAACAATATTTTTTCAACCTTTTATTTTAAAGGTCAAGCATCTCAGAAAAGAGATGCAGCTGAAAATACAGATAGTGCTATTTTACCATCCTTATTCAAACCTTCCCAGTCTCAGCCAAATTACAAATCTATGGCTTGCTTTCTTTTCTCTTGCTTGGTGGACATTGGTTGTGCCTCAGAATTGCTGGTAAAGGGGTTGATGTGTGATGTTGGCACTAAGGGCTCTATATCCTCCTCCTCGTCCTCCTCGTCCTCGTCCTCGTCCTCGTCCTCCTCCTCCTCCTCCTCCTCCTTCTCCTCCTCCCTCCTCACAATGAGGACCTGCAGCAGGCACAGGGACAAGCTTTGCCTCCACAGCGCTCCCTGAGCCTGTTAACAAAGCTTTTCCATTTAATCAGCCAAGGATACATAGAGAGTCTTGCTCACATTTGTTTCCATCCTTTTCCCCAGTGATGCCAAGACTGCAAGAAAAGAAGGAGCAGTTTATCTAGGAACATGAGTGAGAAGGAGGAGATAGCAGTCCACAGCACCAGGTGGAATTTTAGAAGAGAGGCTGGATATAAGCTGTAGCAAAGCAGAAACACACAGGATGAATACAAAGCAAGGGAAGTAACACACCAAAGAATATAAACTCCCATTACCTTGAGTTTCCACCTGGGAGTGTTAGTTGTAAACCTTAATTCAGACATTACATTAGGTTTGTATTGCACTGAGTTAATGGACCATGTTACCTTTTAAATTTTCCTTTGTTAAGTACCTAAATGCATCACATCAAACCTCAGGTGTGACGAGATGAGCAACCTGAAACAAGTATTGACACCTAGTCCCAGAGGTGTCCATCTCCCCATCRGTTCACCTGCAGTGACCGTGCTTCTTTTCAAGGTACTCACTGAAAAAGTGAGAATTGCAGAATAAAATATGTTTTCAGATTTGGTTGGTATCTCCACAACAGAAGTGAAGAGAGAACCCGGTGTGCTACTCATCTGTAYCTGAGGACTGTGACACCATGAATTCCTTTTCACCATCATTTGAGTTGTTCCCTGCCTGTGTCCCTTCCCACTTCTGCAGCAAGAGGCACAAGATCTCTGCAAATAGCATCTTCCTTCAGTGCACATTCATTTTCTGAGCACCAGCTCTTTTTGGGCATTGAAAAGTCTTGCTTGTTAGATCAGGCAAGTTAAAATGGTTTCAAATTTTGYACATCAAATTTAGCTTAACTCAAATTTTAGGCTGTTTGCTCTTTTCAGAATGCTGCTGGGTGTTCTTCACCCTGGCCTTTGTCCCCAGTAAGTCCAAACAGGGGGAAAATAAGATCACCGCTGTTAAGGATGTAGGCTTGGGGCTTGCTCCTGCTCCCAGTGGAGGCCACAGGAATATTACTTTAAAATTGCTAGGCTGATAGTCAAAGTAGAGAAAGAAAAAGGCAGTCTAACTACTATTTTGAAAGAGTAGTTAGGCACATGTAAGACAAAAGACATTCCAACAGACCATGGTCAAGCGAAATAAATAAGGGGGAGAATGAAAMTTTACATATCCAGCATAATTTTCTAGAAGCTGTGTGATCATAGTGAGATTCATCCTTTCTGAGGGTCTTTACATTAATACAGCTATTTTTTTAATCTGTGTTTTAAACAAACAAAAAAAACCCCAAACTGCCAAAACAAATCTTTCTAAAATCAATCCAGTGAACTGAGTCTTGGAAAAGAAACCCCAGCAGACCAGCATCAAGCCTTATAAAACTTGGAGCACTTTCCACCTTTTCCAAACAGTGGAAGCTGACCACTTGCTGGACCTAAGAGTTGAYTTGTGGCTAAGGCTCAGATTCTTTAGAAAATGTTACCTTTCAAACTGAAGGGAAAACAAGTGCAAGGGGAAATCGCAGAATAAACCCTGCTTTTGCTAGAATTTTTCTGCATCACACTGCCTTCCTCACTAGAAAGGTATTGCCAGCTGAAATGCTGCTTTCTGCAGAAGGCTGCAGAAATTATTTTTCTGAGCATATGGAATTTTGATCTGTGTATTGTGTCTGCAAAGTGTGTTTGCTTTAATGTTTGACATATGCGAAATTCAGCTTTGGCGGTTATATTACAATCTTAAAATAATAATAATGTTTACCCCTGCCATGAATTCACTTTTTAGAGTTTGCAATTGCCTGCTTACTAACCTCTCTGCTGTGCTTGAAGTGCAGCCCCAAAGAAAGTTCTTGTTAGAATTTAAGATGTGAAGATCCATTTCTGCCTAACAATCTCCTACTCCTGCATTCCCTGAAGTGTATCCCATCTGCTTTTGGGAGCTCTCATTGCAATATGCAGTGATTGCAGGATAAGCACACCATTTTCCTGTCAATACTTTCCTATTAGCCTCCTGGATCCATACATCATCGTCTTGCTGGCCTGCAGTTTGCTTATCTTTGTCTCTGAGGCTGCCTTTGATTTATCTAACACCCAGGTTAATGAGGCATGGAGCCCAGGGTGGCTCCAAGGATAATGCACTCCTGTATAAAAATGCTTAAGGAAGGATCAAGTGATAATCCATTCTAGACTAAAAGGCCTAGCTCTTCAACAAATGTTGTATTTCTTAATCACTAAAGCTAAGACTATAATAGCTCCCTGTTAAGCTACTGCCATCAGTAAAACTAAACCCGCTAACTATATGAATTTACAAAAGAACCGAAAATTAGATTTTAATTTGTGTTCCAAAAAATACAAAAAAAAAGTTCATTTCTTAGGAATAGTTATCACCATTATTTGACAGTGTTCTTATGCAAAAATAAGTTAGCTTTAATATTTAATTTACAGTAATAGTTTTATATTCCCTCACTGGGACCTATGTTTTTCTAAAGACAAAAATAACAGAAGCTAGAATGTTACTGTGGCAAGGATAAATCAAGCTAGCTATTTCAATAATGGAGGTAATTACAAAGTGTATATATCTGAGATGTACTGAGTGGTTAGGGGTTGTTTAATTAACATAAAAATTTCAATATCATCAGCAAGTGTGTTGGTATCACAAAAGCATTGTTAAAAATGCATCTTAAAATAGTTATGYTTTTCTCTCTTCCTAGCTAGTACATAAGACTAATATACATTTACTTCCCATTTCTGCTAATTRCCATCTTACAGAGAAACGTTTTAATGAAAGCAAGGTAAAGATCCAAGTAAGCTTTCAAAGCTTTATTTATTTGTTTATTTTAAAGAGCTCTACTGCATATTACTTTGATGTCTGTTTTGGCTTCCTTTTTTGGTTGTTTTTTTGTTTTGTTATGCTTGGTTGACCTTCATATTACGATTCTGCTGCAGGCTCCTGAAATATGTGCAATGTATAACCATTTAGAAAATGACATAGCACCAAATAATGGGTTCATTCCTATGGGATGACATGCTCATGTTTTGAAGTAAAAGCCACACACCAGGAAGGCGTTCACCAATTGGCCCACCAYAGTCCCCAAGGACTTGACCCAGGTAATAAGTCCTTTACTGGTCACTAACCTACATTATTGAGATTTAGTTTGGATTCTGATGACATGACATTGTTAAGGGTTGTTATTGAGATGTAAATGATCTTCCATTGGGTTATTTAAGACACACGAAACACCTAGTTTAGAATGAAAATTAGTTATTGATTATTCCAGCAATTAACAAAATAAATTTTTGCACTTTTATTAACATTTTCAGAAGTCTTAAATTATTTTTTGCTCAAACTGACCCAAGAGGCTAGATTGATTCCTTAGCAATCTTTAAGATGTTTTGAAAAACGAAAACAGAGGTAAACAAATATTGTTGTGCTTTTTGTGGTATTCTGTTTTAAGTCTAATTATTTCTCTTATATCTACTAGAGATCTCAGTAGTTTGTGGTGAAAGTGCCTATACAGTTATGCAGTGTGGTCCATAGATTCTCTAGTGTTAAAGACAAGTTTTGAGCACATGCAAAAGTCTTCATCGTCTTTGTTTGATCTTTTTTTTTGAAGCTTCTGTCATTAACATAATTTATCAGTTTCAGAGTTAATTTTCTCTACTTTAATTTCTTTTATTAGTACCTCGAGTCTCTGGATGTAAAACATTCTGGGACAGGGGTCAGTCTTTTCTGATGCCTCTTGTTACTTATAACCACCTTGTAATGGTTTTGATAGCCAAAATATTAACAAAATACATTTCTCCATCTCCCTTAAAAGAGGAGTGCATTACTTTGTCCTTAAATATTTTAATTTGAAAATGTGTTTCTTGCATTTTTCTGAATACAAGAAATACTCCATATACTTRGAGTAGGGTTGAGCACCTGGAGGCTGTTGCACCCACCCAAGAGGTCACAAAGCATGCACCACTATGTATTTGGTTTGGTGGCAAAAATCAGAGAATACATCATATGAATACATTTTATAACTCAGCATGGTCTTTTTTTCCTGTGCTGCAAGCTCCAGCGATGAAGGGTATCAGGCACTAAAGAGAGATGCATGCTTCCTTGTTATAATTTCACTACGTGTTTGGGTCCCAGTGATACTTTTATATATAAAATATTTAGGTAGGGAAATGGCACAAGCAGCTTGACTGGACTGCTAGAACTCATTACTTAATGTGCTGTCTGTAGATGGTACTACCGAGCTCACTGAAACTAATACTGTGGTCATGTGCTTCCTTTTGTGTTGCTGTATCRTCTCAGGATCCTCCACACCTCAGATAATATTACAGGGAAAATTAGCTGCCTACCCACTGCAGTTTGAACAAGGCTTTCAGAAAACTCTTCCACACAGAGATACTTCAGTTTAAAAGTCCCTTTCAAAATTAGCAGCTAATAGCAGAGGGTCAACATTTTCTGACATTGACTTTTCTTAAATAATTCCCTCTGTCTTATTAAATTTTTCCTGCTCTCTCAATTCTGCTGTTCAGATACAGGCAAAGCACCTACTGWTTAAAATGAGTTTTATATCCTCTTCTTATGGTCCTTGTCATCAGTTCAATGTCTGTATCATCAGAAATAAATTATACTCAACTGCTCTTTCAAGATATGACTGGCTACCTTACCTCTGATCATAGTGGAGGATTTCATGAATGAGGATTTACAACAGCTTTCACATCAGTCTCTACACCAACTAAACATATAATGTCAGTTTGGGCATTTTTGGTTTGTTTTGGTTTTAGTTTAAAGATCATTTGAATAAAAGATGAGCAGCAACTCCTGGCATATGAWTTTTTTTAGCTTATCTAACCTAGGGGTTAAATATTAGGTCCCAGATTTAGTATTTTAATAGACAGAGAAAATCTAATGGTGTCAATAGATTGACACTAATCTCTAATAGATTAAGACACATCAATAATCAAAATATAAGCATGAAAATTTGCTCTTAYTGGACTTGAAGAATATTTGTCTTTTAGATTTAAAAAGAAAGACATATGTGTCAAAACAAACTAACAGGTTCTCATAATTTAAAAAAATCTTTAAACAATTAGATACAAAATTCAGCTGTAACTTCTATCAATAACGAGGGAATAAAAAGAAAAATATTTTCTCTTTTCTCTGTACATCACCCAGTAACTATTGATTTCATCATGTGTTCTCTTTCATACAGAGCCCTTCTAATACATCTTCTGAACAGACACAGGTCTGTTTTCTCATTCAGTTTCCATCCAACTACCTGTAAGTTTTTCATAAAACCACCTGGGTAAGAAGTAATCACCTGCACGGTGAGTGCAGAGAGACRTGCAGCTTAAGGGGTGAATGATCCTCTGGAAGTGAGTATTTTTGTCCATTAATTCAAAGGTTCTAAATACTCCTAGGTACTGATGTAAAAGTGAGGTTTCTGTGCCTTTCTACTGATGTTCCCAGCAAGCCCTTCCTTGCTTTACTCATACAGGTCTCAGCTCAAATACCCGTGCCAAGTGCAACTGGGGCAGAATCCTGAAGAAATAAAACCCTCAAACCAAATGCAGTTAATCAAGAAAAGAACATAAAAGSTGTCCAAAGSTATTCYATAACACATCACAACRCAAGACAGCAGCCATTGAAATTCACTGGCCTYGTTTCCCCTATGTCACTACAGCTGRGTCYATATTTCAAGTGTAGATCAATTTAAGGGCATTTTTTTCCCAGTGGGGGTGTTCTCCTCTTTTAGGACTCAACATTTCTCTAGACAGGCTTCCTAAAAGGATCAGCATTTCACTGTTCCATAGTCAGCACAGCATCCCAGCTCCACCAGGCTCCCTTTCTTTCCAGATGTACTATACCAGCACCAGCAGTGCACATAACCAGTCTTCAAAAGCACACTCCAGCATGTTTTCTGACCTCTGATTGAAAGTAAAGATTATTTCCCTCAGATATTCCCATAATGGTGTGGGTTTTGCATATAGAAAAGCATGAAGCTGGAAATAGCGTGTCAGTGAATATACTTTTGTGGTACTGGAAGCAGGGTTCTGTGGAACAGAATCTACAGATGAGCACATATTATGAAATATAGGTAAGTGTCCAGCTCCCTGTTGAAATACCAACCTGTGGACTGTGAGGGAAACATTATCTGTCTCCCTTTCTTGAAACAGCATGTGCTAAACAAAACAATTGCACCTGCAAATATCACCTGATACAACAGTTTTAAGASAGATTGGTGTACCTTGCATTAATAATAAATGTGAAGCAAAGACTGATATTTTATTTTATAAAAATAAAACACATGACTGTATACTCRGGAAACATTCATAATAAATGTCAGTTTTAGCGAAAAAAGATTCCTTAATATTGCTTAAAGTATTAAAGGAGTGTTTTGCTTTAGTRACTGCAAAAAATATTCTAACCGCTTTTGATCCATGATTACTCTTGTGGACTTTCTTAGCTTAAAATATAGAAATTCTATAGAATCTACTCTATGCTTTACTATTTACTAATATGATTGATAGGATTTGGATAACTGGCTGTCATGACTGAAGAAATCCAGAAAACTGTCTGAGAAGAAAGGTAGCAGATTAGATCTGAGTKGCTCAGGTGGCTCAGGCCATTTGGGTGCCCTCTCCTACAGAGGAGCTGGATGCAGAAAMCCTGGCTCCTCGTGGGCAGGCACTCAGGTGGCTACACAGGCAGGTCATTAATATACATGTAATATACACCTTTCCTATCTTACCTGTCCTTGAACAGGATGTGCCACTGTCATTGCTTACATTGCCATGCTCTGTAGTGTTCTGTGCATAGCACAGTCACAAAACCTCACTAGTTTTCCATTATAATGGTGCAGATTTATATAAACTATTGTTAGTGAGTAATTGCACATTTGTGTATCCATTTCACACAGTGTGCAAGCAGATGAGATTCCTCATGCAAAGCAGTGAAATGCAGTGCACAATCAGGTATTTCATTAGAATTTGTCCTAAATTAAATACAGTGAGAATAACAGACTTAAATCCTTATGAGAAGMGAGACTATCTAGTGGTAATCTAATACAACTTCTTGTGGCTCTTATTGCTCCATTTATAAAGTAGTTTGGAAGCAAGGGCACCACTTGGAAAAGGAGAAAGTAATTTAAGAAGTCCAGATCTTTAGCAGGCCATTTCAAAGAGAAATCGCTTCGTTCCCTAGGCAGTTCCCTAGGCTTGCTTTTTAGGGAAAAGTGCTGAACTCCATTCTGCCAACTGTCACACATTGGGACTGCTCTCTGATACTCYACTCCAGCACCCCCCTGGCTTAGTGAGCTCCTAAGCAGACACAGTCAAATGCAAGGTGTCAATCATGCAGACATAAAGGCTTAAGAATTTGTGCTTCCTTCACTAGCAAGTAAAGCCCATGGGAACATAGAAGARGAGCAGGAGAGCTTCTGTGCACCATAATTGTACTTGGGTGGGTATTTGTCTTTTCTTGCAATGCAGCAAGCAGTACTGCGGTGAGGAAAGGGTTAAGGATATGCTTTTGCTAATGTGAATAAACACATTTTCCAGCAATGCTGACATCTACAGCTGAGCTCTGCAATAGGAAGTGTGAGTCTAAATTATGRGAATTAGATGTGCACACAGATTTTTGTAGTAGCACAACAATTTCTGAAGTGAGGATATGGGGTTTTTGGTAAATTCTTCCTTGGAGAACACAGTAACTTTCTGATAKGTGACTGTTCTTTTCTCACCTTTCCTGGTTTCTACTTGTTTGGTTTAGCCCTTTTTTAGCCATAGTCATCTGCACCTGAAGGACAGAAGGGTGGGAGCCACTGTGTTAGAGCCTGAGTTCTCCATCTGCACAGAAAAATACATAAAYCTAAATTATTGAAAAGTACACTTCAGCCAAGAACATAAAGTCGCACAATAGATCAAATCCTGAAACCTTTTACCAATCCTTTCTCAACAGCAATCAGCATGCAAGTCATCAAGAGATTTCACTGAAGTATGACTTACRTTTGATGATCAAGGTTGTTTTGTTTGAGCAAGGCAAGGGGGAAGAGATAGTGGGAAGGGAAAAGCTAGGTCACTTTTCTTATTCCTCTTTAACCAGTTAAAGCTGACATATAAACTGAACAGCCAAACTGAAAGAGTTCCAAATGTCTTTCACGGTAATGCAAACAGCTGTTTTTCACAAATGGATAATGTTTGGATTTATTTTTATTTTTCTGGTTAAAAACCAGATATTTTTGTTAAATGGAAGTTACATACAAAAGCTTCAGATGATTGGTCATAAAATACATTTTGTACTTCTACATAATTTTCTCTTTTGTGCTCTTTGTCAAAATCAAAAGCAAGAAAGAGTGATGAAATTTCAGGGTGAGAAGAGAATGAAAACAAAAACCAAAAAATCTTTTACAGTTAGTTTGTTCGTCAAAATTTTTTGGCTGAAAGCAATTTGATTGCATCTTTTATTTACTAACTGAAAGTTTTGCATGGTACAAGATGGAGTCCCTTCCCAAAAGTCTTAAGACTGAAATGGAAAATTTGTAGTCAAAGGACTAGGGAACTTCTCTTTTTCTGCTGAATACCCTGTGCCCCTGTTTGATAATAGTAGACCCAATGTATAYGAAATAGGGTTTTCTAAGCCCTCAAAAGCACATTGATGTGGTTGCTGCTACTCTGGTTCCAAATATTACTCTTCAGATAGGGGCATCTTCTAAGCCTTTCCTGTCTTCAGCTCTTCCTGTCGTAATACGGAATTATATTAACACAGTTGCTGTAAGTCAGAGAACTAAACCTCTGTTGTGCAATCAGAGTCTGCTGGGCAGCACTGTGGATGGGGTTCTAAGGAGTCAGTGAAAAACTGTTGCAGAGAACAATGGGCTCAGCAGTCATGAGTATTATGATGTGAAAGCAAAGCAATTCCCTGATTCTGTTGAATTTGATCTCTTCTTCACCAGTGTCAGAAGAAAAAAAAATAAATTCAATTTTTCCCCAGTTTGAGAGTGTCTGGCTTCCTTGAAACCACTCCTGAACAGAGACTATGATAAACATACATCTGAAATTTGTTGAAATGCAGTGCTRCAAAATCCTTTATTTTATTTCCCCGTTTCCCTTTTTACACAGCAGGACATCACTGAATAGGTGCTCTCTTCTTTTTTTCCCTTCTGATCTTTTTCTCTATTTTCTTTATAAGAATTTATAACAAGGATCATTTTAAAAGTGATAATAGTCTGGTTGTAGTTATTAAAAACAACAAAAATTTGACACATCAAATGTATCTTTTTTTTAGGTACTTCTAACCGATTTACGTATTATTTCTTTCAGCTAAAAGTAGCTCTACATAACAAAAATTTCACTCAGACACAGCTGTTTTCTTGTTTTTCTAGGAGCTATTTGGACTAGAAATGTTAAGGTCCACTGTAGGCATAATTTGAAACAACAAACTCGGTGTCTGGATTGAATGGGCTGCATCCTGGCAAATGTTATAGTTTAGGAGCTGGAGCCATTATGCAGAAATACAAGCTAACATAATGCGATGGATGTTATCTGTAGCACTGTATTATCTTAATATTCCCAGCAGTTAAGATATCCATCTGATTAGCCTGAAGATGTCACATTATCTAGCAATGCCAAATATACATTAAAATGGGGGAAGCTCTGGGCACGATTGAACTGTGATAGCATATGGTTTGTACAGTCACTGGCCTCTTAAGAACTTACCTTCCAGCTGGGATCTGTGTAACATAAGAAACAGGGATATCACATTTCCCCCCTCTCYGCTTCTGGCAGGTGTGTGCTAGAGACTGACTGCTAAATACTTTGTAATTAGTATGCCTTGGAGCAGTCACTGTCATCTTACATCTGTAACTGGAGTGAGGGCACTGTTAGCATGACTGTGTTCATTTCTTTAGTGTCCCAAGCCTATAGACCTATACAAGGCAGCCTGAAGGATCAGTGTTTGATGCATGAACCATAGGCAGACCTCAGAAATGTATCTAATTATACCAGTGTCTGACTGCACTATTGTAGMGAGATGTATTATTCATAGACAAAGATGAACTGCTATTCAAGGGTAGAAAAATCTTGTGYATTCTGCCAGTTCTAAAGTTCAGTGCCTAATTGAAGATTAAATAGTTTGAGACAATCAATAGCTGTATTTCAGATTTTCAAATCTATTCCTGTACCACATGAACCGTTGTCACATTTCCCAGTGTACATTAAATTGGTGGTATCATCTTTTGAAGTGGGTGAGAAAGAGACAGAGAGAGAAAGGCAAATCTACTGCTAGGGTATAAAGTTAAACAATTTTCTGGAAATGTGAAGGACCTGTACAGTACCTGTAACCTCTGCAATCTTTACTGGATCCCAGACTTTTTTTTTTTTTTTTGTGGCTGTTTATTATATTTTTTTAAATTTATTGAGAAAATACAATTCTCCCTTGTGGTGAGAGGACAACTGAAAGCCATGATAACTGCTTTTGACAAATTGATAGGCTTTATTTTCTCTTACTTTAATCCACAATAGTTATTTTAAAACCTTCAGAAGTTATATGCCACAAATACTTATGAGCATTTAGACAGCAGCCATCCCTYATGCAAAATCCCGAGGAAAGTCCCCACCCACAACTGCAGGAGCTCTGACCATGAGGGGATTTCAGTTCTATTTGGAGATCAGGTGACAGACCTACAGGGAGTTGGTTGTAAAAGAGAGGATTTAGTTTCCATTTCACCAGACACATAGGAAAAGTATCTCAGAAGCAAATAGCTCCAATTGAGTGCTTCAAATTTACCTTGAAATGATACTTTCAAATCTATCGGTAACACCTAAGAGCTCATTTTGTGTGACTTGAGAAGTTACACATCTTAGCAGGTAGATCACCACTTTGTTTTGCTCTTCTTCATGTATGTTTTATATCCAGATGAAGATTCATCTTGTGTTATCTCCTAATCACTACCAGACATAGAATTTCATCTTGTGATTATTCTATCACCCCTTATAGCTGAGGTTGTGCCTCTTAGAGTCTCTTCTATCCATAGAATGCAGTCATCAGCTCTTTCTTCTGTGTCTAATGGAACCATAAACTGTAGCTGTTATCCAGGAGAGGATCCAACTAATACAGTAAATGTTTTGGGGGAGATCCTGAATACCTAATTTTTCCTTAAACTTTTTTGGTGTTTAAAACAGCAGGCTTCTTGAATTAAATTCTTTCATAGATACTAAAAAACCCAACCCAAACCAACCCAAATCTCTAAATGTTTCCCAGAATATGTGACAGACTCTCCAAATGGTTCTTTAGATGTGATCACTTTGTTTAGACTTGAAAACACCTCAATTTGATATCTAACATAAATAGATTTTTTCTTTTTCTTTTTTTTTTTTTTTTTTTTTCAGGTAGGATAAGTTTCCCCATTAGGAGTATCAGTTTGTTAGATTTCTCAAATAAGAACACTGGAATACTGTACAAGCAACTCCTGAATTTTAGTTAGTTGAATAGACCAGATCCTGCTTTCACTCCTGAACATACTCACCTCTAGCTCTGAGAAAATRTTACTCTTTTATTTACATATGAAGAACCTGCTACCAGAAGTCTTTTCCATCCGCTTGCATTTTTATGCCTGCCAAATAACTTCTTAAGCTTCACCTTGATATACTAAATAAAAGGAATATCTTTGGTCCCTAGGGCAGGTTTCTCAGGCCCTGGATGTCTGCTGAGACAAGATGAGTGCTTTAACATTGGGARTTGGAAATTCTYACSAGGTCTCAAGAGGTAGCCTTTATCMAAAAAGRTTCCTTTAATGMTCCTTAAATGTTTTGGATCTCAGAGTTCATTAACCTTAAGAGGARCTGGCATATGTGCCTGTAAATTTAAAGAATGCTTTGCATTAAATTGTCAATATTTATGTAAATGTCTGAGACAATATCTGACAGCAACTTGACTGTTCTTAGGCAGGTAAAATTGAGAYGGATGACAGACTCTTTTTGAAGTTRCAAAAGAAMMATCTAATAAACACAATAAATGRGAAAATAATTCAAAGAAATCTTTGACTCTGGTGTGTAATATCCTTTAAATAACTACAGATCGTGGCAGGTGGGATAGTGAAAAATAAAAGCAAAGAGGGTTTTAGCCACCACAATTTTTACAGGTGCTTGAATATATTTTTGGAAGAGGAAAGACAGTGTCTCTCCAGTCTGGACTGAATTTGCTATTTAAAGGTCTGGCTTAGGAAAGTATTCCCAGAAGTTTGTGGGAGAGGTGTAAGAGTCAAAGGAAGAGACTGACCCAAGGTACTCTGCATTGCCCTGTAAGGAAAATTTGCTRTCGGCACTGGTTGTAGAAATAAGCTACGGAGATGGGTCTGTTTGAATAACTATAAAAAAGGGAATATTCTTTTTATTCATTGTTGTATAGGTTGGTGATTGACCACTAGTAAAGGACATTACAGAGTTATACCGCCTGAGGCCACACTGTAAAAGACATTGCATCCAGTAGGCTGAATCCTTCTCAGCTTTTCTTCCTATCATCTCTGTGATCAAGGTGCTGTTTCAGCCTGGATTCATCCCAGATATTTTAGGGAGGAAGATGTGTTCCCCTCCAGTCATCCCTCTGTACTTTGTGGTAGGAGTCAGACATTGCTGGAGGGGATGCAGAACTTGTGTCTGTCCCAGGAGAAAGGGGTGACTTGATTCCAGTCTGTCCTCCCCAGCTAAGCTCGAGTCCTGCTCTGAAACACCTTCTGAAGATCAATTTGGCAGAGTAGCATCAAAACAGCTTTAGAACACAGAGCAGAAAACACTGAAGTGCTATAATTTTTAGAGTCTCATTTCCATTCAAGTACTGACACTTTCACTCTGTGTATCTGATCCCCAAATCAACTCTCTTATTTAGCTGGGGAAAAAAAACAAACTCTAGTGCAAGAGATACACAACACCTTAAAGAAAAATATCTTTTGTAGTAAGAAAGGTTTATTGATGGTATCATGGATATGTTCACCTAGTGACATTTTCWTCTGAGAGATAAATGATAATTCTTGGCAAGTTCACATTAGTTATTCTTTCATTTCTTCTTTCTCTAATTTCTTGCTATTATTTTCTTCCTTCCTTGCTTGTAGCTTCTGTTTTCAAACTCTTTAATTCCTGACACTTTGTGCTCATGGGAGTCCCTGCACTTTGAGAATACTTGACATTCAGGAAAATACACTTTGTATGTTAAAAATCAATGGTGACACAATATTTACAGCCCAAAGGCCAAACATTTGTGCTTCTTTATAGAGAGTAAGTGCTTGGAGACCAGCTTTGTGCTGCTAAGCTATAGACATCAAAGAATAATAATACCACAGTTTTAAACTCAATGGCTTGAGTGGGTTTCAGCACAGTTAAGTGAGGGACTAGCTGATTTTATAGATTCCCTTAGTACTGAGATGCATATAAACATTATTATTTTTTCCCTGACCTCTGAACCAACTCTCTTTGTCTAAGAGAAGGTCATCTGTTCTCTGCTAAATATTCATATAAAGTCTAAAATTATAGGACAATATTTTCTTTTCATTAAAAAAATGGATTCTCAAAAAAGGTATTTTTTCTTGAAGTCGCAGTTAATTCCTTGCAAAARAAATTAATTCCTCTTGCAAAAAGAGATCATAATKGGATAATGCTTCCTCTCTTTCTCAWTATTTATATAATAAGTATGCAACATTTCTGAAACCTTGATTTTTGAGCTGAGAACTGAAATAAAGCTATTTTAARAATTCAGCTTTTCTAACACAAGAGGTGGTTTGTCATTTTAGAACGGTTTATGAGGATTAGTTTTATAATCCAGGCAGGATTTGTGATATTTTCAATTGGTGTATTTTACTCTAATAGRCTTGATTTTGGTGCATGAGACATAAACATTGTGAGGCATTTATTACATCATTAGAAACTGCACTATGCACCTCGGGARCACGGTGTCATTTGGTTTGTACATTTGACCCCTGCTTGTTATTAGGGGCACTTTACTAAATCAGCAGAAGGAGATAGGTCACTAACGACTATTACCAAGCTAATAATAATTATAAGGGGAAAAAAACTGTTATTGATGCTTCAGACAATGTTCCATATATGCTGTTCCTGAGACACTGATTTGTGATTTGCATTATTAGGAATGAACTTTCTTTGACCTGTCATTTGACATAAGTTAGATTGGTCTGATAGTTACATACCATCTTTTCTATCTTGTATTTAACTGTTTTAATGGATTTTTTTATTATTTTGATTTCATGGTAGCTCTAGAATAAATTTAAAAGAGAGGAGATAAATTAGAAATAGCACATATGAGAAAAAAGTCTTGACAGGTAATAGGGGGACCAACAGAATTTAGATGGTATTTTGAACCATTGGAAAGTTATGCTAATCCTGAACAATACTTATCACAGGAGTTTATATATTATAGTCMCCCCCTCACTCTGAACTTTTTGCATATGAGGAAATGCAATGACCTCAGCAGGGCTTGTGCTTAAGGTCAGATTCTCTGACCTGTGYGACTGGTGGCTGTTTTATTGTGATGCTCTCAATAAAATTGATTACCCTGAATTGTGTGAAAAGGGTTTGTATGTTTGCACACACAAAGWTGTTGCATTCTATCTTGTGGTACTGTTAGCCAATGAAAACACGTCTTTTCTAAATGGGCTTTGCAGTACGGACTTTGTTGTTAATTTTGCTACATCTGGAAAGATTTAAACTCTCAGTCAGGGGTCAGTTCTTCAGGTTCATGACATGGGACATATGTGAAGCAGAAGGTTTCTGTCTGCCAGATAGAACAATGTGCATTGTTATTTTCTCACTAGCAAATTGTAGGTTTAAAATAGAGAAAAGAGGTGCTTGTGAGCTTGGAACTAAGCAGTGAATGTTGTATTTACTTGAAGTATCTTTTGTTAAAAAAATGCATGAAAGAATGAAAGAAAAATCTACCCATGGTCATCAGATACAYCTCCATTAAGAAATTCAATGGTGACTGAGAGACTATTCTGGAGAAGTTTTATCAGCTGTTGATCCTCCCATAACATGGCTTTACACAATTAAACCACCACTACTGGCCATTTTTGGAGGAAAGGTACTGGGCTAAGTGGGACTTTGATCCAGCAAATGCTGCAGTTCTCCTGTTCTTATGATGATTTGTGTCAGAAAATAAAAACCTTCCAAAGCCATTTATTTCTATATATTTTCAAATTTACATTGTGTTCATTTCTTTCTTCTATCTCTTSCCACTTTCCCCCAATTTCTTTAAAGGCACCTGTGCCTTTCATTCTGGTGTGACACCACATGGAAAGGTATATTTCTAAATATATCATGCTGGTTTCTCACAACTGGTTTTCTTAGGAAAAAAACAGACAAGCAGTTTTTTCCCCACATGTTTACAGTTGTGAAAGTCCAATGACAATGAATGAGATTTCAGAGAGCAGCAGTGTTTCTGTTGCCATACYAAGAAAAAAAGATGTATTCTCAGCATGTTAGTGAATATGTGGTAAAATCCTAGGGAGACGAAGGCAAATCTCAGCAGAATTGAAGTAAAAACTMTATTCCTGTTTAATGCTTACATGCTAGCACGTTTTAAATCCAGAGATGGCTGTGGATTTCACAACATTTCAATAGGCATATGATGAGAAGACAGAGAAATGCAGTCCCAGTGTATAGATAAGGGGTCTCTGCAAAGCTGTGCCTTGCCATGCTGGATATAAAAGATAATGCCAATAAAAAATCATAATCCACAACATGGGTTGATGGTGACTGGGGAGGGAGGGAGAGAAATGCCAGGACTGAAATTTCACTACATTTACACAGTAAAACTCCACAGATAGGTATAATTTTTTGCTTGTTTTGTATCATCATCCCAGATTTGATACGCTCTCAGTGACAGGTTGCATCATTATAGTGTACCTTTAAGGCTCACGTCAGAGGGAGCAAGTAAAAGTGAAGAGTGTTATCTGTGYTTCACATACACAGCAGATTTTTTTTTATTCTGATGTGTGAAAAATGCATCTTTCTGGTGAGAGGAGAGGAAAAAGGAAAGATGAGTTAGTTGACTTTACAATCTCAATGTATTGTGTTTTCAGTAGAATGAGGGTTTTCCGAAAAAGAGTTTGCAAAGGTTCAAAGGACATTGGACAAATGCTTTGAAAACAAATGAAAGTGATCCTTACTAGAGACATGGAATCCCAGGTTGTTTCAGGAAGCTCCATAGCTGGAAGCAGCTGGAGATTAGGAGAGGACTAGGGAAAGGACCCTGCGTGTTCTTGCATTTTGTCTTTACAAACCTTTTTAGGAATCCATTATTGGAGCCCAAAAATGTGCTGTCCACAAGRTACAGGCCATAGCCTCAGGATATAGGTCCAGGTTGGTCCATTTGGGATTTCTCATGAGATTCTCTCCCCACCATGGGAGACTTTAGAATTTGTGGAAGAGTTCAAGAAACATTTTAAACAATAGACTCATGAGGAGAAGAAGAAAGCAGTTTTAAGAACAGGGTCACCTACTGAATGTGCCCTAGGAGCAGAGTTTGCAAGGTTGACTTCAGCAGATCAGCTGAACCCAGTGAACAGAGAAAGTGTTCAGAAAAGTGCTGATATGGATCCATTAGATGAAGATCCCCTAGAKATGGAGCAGGCAATAGTGCAGGGCACATGTTCCAGGTGCCATCTATCTCCTSCATCACACTTCTATGAAACCGGGATTTGAAATTTGACACAGGTACATGACATGGGGAGTCCTTGAGGGGTTGATTGCAAGGCATCTTGTGAAATAGCTTCCCATCCCCCAGGGCATGGACCAGCATGTCATATCTGCTCAGTCTCAGGTGAACACACGACCACTGAGCCCAGCATGTTCATCTGCTTCTTTTCCATCCTCCCTTTTGCCATTTCCCACAGTGATCTTCCCGATCCCCTGCCCATGGTTCATTGAAAARCAGAAAATGTGCTCCCTAGAAATATGCTGGCACTCTCTTTCCCCAGGTTTTCTCTGCAGTAGGCCGGTACAGGATTGCAGCCACCCGAAGCTGCACTGTGGGTGTCCTCTTTCTGCCAGGAGACATCAAACTACCAGGCTGTTAACCAAAACAGGTGTTATACCACAGTCATGGTACCGGGTGAGTTAAAATGGTTGATGCAAGCCCAGCAAGCCAGATTTCCCCAGAGCTATGAGTGCAGCAGTGCCCACTTTCTGGTACTGAAGGAGCCACAGGCAAGCCATAGATAGACACCTTCCTCAGTCATCCTAGAGGAAAGGACATTACTCAGCATTTCAGGAAACTCAGGTGCTCAGCGTGTCTCAGATGAAGCAAGAATTACACAAATGCCTCTGCTCTGTTTAAACATTATCAAATGATTACTTGTTTGTTGCCAAGATCAATTATTCTTGTTGCATGGAGTGTTTGCTCATTTTGACATATTTTTAAAATATTTCTTTTTTTTTTCTTTATTCAACCCACCCTTTATCCCCCTTGCTGGAGCACACTGATGCTATCTCTCTTCTTTCAGTTAATTTGGGGCCCAACAGACTCATTTCTGAACCCYGTCTTCTCTTTCCTCCCCACAGCAAGTGTAGGAGTGGGCTTGGGCCTCGGGTATGCCAGAACTGAAACTTGGCTGATGTGCAATTAATGCTGGGAATCTGATTAAAATGCACAAGAGCCAGGGGCATAAAAGGCCAACTTTCCAGCTGCCTTCAAGCCTGCTTCTGAATTCACCCACTTTAACTTCATATTTACAAGGTGAAAAGGAATTTGTGCACAACAGGCAGACAGATTCGGCATTAAGAAAATTGTTACTGGGTATAGTTAATATATTCCTTTTCCAAAGTTGTTTTGCATATTGTTGATCACAGGCTGATTGTGCTCTAGGTTATGCATAAAACCTCCCTCCCAAACACGCACACACGTTTGACTATTTTTTGTAATAGAAAACTTAGTGCTCTGCTTCTTAATGAGTGGTGCTGATGGGAAATGACCCCTGCTTTCCTAAACACACAGCAATCTAATCTGAACCCGTGTGCCAATTACTGGCCTCTGTGGAGCACTTTGCTGTGAAACAATCAAGTCACAATAGGATTAGAAAGCGTTGCAGGGAGACCACAAGGGAAAGCAAACACGAGCATAACTGCAGGTTTATTCCTTTAAATTGTCTGTAAATAGCACTGATAGCTTCCTCAGTGCCACCTAGGTATTGTTTCTATAAATCCTCTGTAGGTACAATCTAAAATGAATATAGACAAGGAGTCTTTTATAGCATACTAACCTTACTCACTGAGCTGGTCTGTCCTTAGGAAGATTGGGGGTGTTTACCTAAGCATCCTCAGAAGACAAAAGTAGACAAAGCAGACAGACATCTTGGCTGCCTCAAAGAATGTTTTTTTTTTAAATTCAGGCAATACATTTTAATATTCTTATTGCTAAATAACTGTCATCCCTGTGAGAGCAGCCATACTCCTTTCTAGATGTGCAAGYATAGACCTGACAGATAGGCAAGACACATTGTATGTCTAATATTAATACCTAAATTAATACCTTTGTTCCAATCATGAACCAAGAGTTTAATAAGTGACCAATCCTGTGTCGCTCAGCAAAGGCAATGCCCGGCCCGGTGTCATGAATGGGTTGACTTACCTTGCTAAAATAGGAGTGAAGCTATATCCCCTCTCTTGTTATGTGGATGTGCTCCCAGGTGCTAATTCTCTTGTATAGTGCCCTCAGGCTTATTTTCTGTAAAGACCTTTTCCTCTAAAATTGTTCTGTTAACATGTGGGATGCCCTCACATAACAWGACAGACAGTTATTTCTGAATGGCCTCGGTAGGTGAGGCTGCTTGGCATGAAGCCATGAGGTCACCTAACTTAACTCTACAGACTGTTGCATCCCAGTTTCAGGCGTCAGTCAGAGAATAGCATCAAGCAAAGAGTAGTTGCCAACACTGTCGATGAATAAAAATCACTATGTGCATGGCATGAGCTGTGGCTGTCTCGGTGGGGAGGTTTCTTCAGTCCAGATATGCGTGACCAACTGTGTTAGACCACGCCGTGTTTGGAGTAACCACACTTTCTGACTTGATATGTGCCAAAATAATGATAATGTGACTCCAGAACTTATCTTGCCTCATCCTTCCACCACCACACCTTAGGTCTTATGCCAAACCACTTTCTCCTGTACATCCAYGGCACCTGTCTTTTCAGCTGTCATAGCTCTTCTGTGTCCAGTCAGAARCATGGGCTGTAGCCCTGGCTGAATCCTGTGAAGAAGCTTTTCAGTTCCAGGTGAGTCAGAGAAGGGAGCTCTGACAGATACAGCAACTCACTGTTGTGTGCTGACTGTCAAAACTTACAAGGATGAAGAAGACAGAGCAAAGCTCTTCATGGTGTTGCATGATAAAAGGACAAAATACYGTTGGCATCAGTGATAGAAAAGGAGCTGCTCAGACTTCATAGAACGAAGTCCTTATTTTTTCACACAAGGACAGTGGGACAGTGGAGCACATCTCCCAGAGATGCTATGGTGTCTTTGTCCTTGGAGGTTCTCAAGACCCAGACATAGCCCAGAGCAACCTGGTGTGACCTTGGAGCAGCTTTGAGCAGGAGTTTGGAATAAAAAGCTTCTGAGGTCTCTTCCCTGACTGTGTCTGTGATTCTGTGATGGGTACTTGTTCTTTTGACTGACTGCAAAGTAGTGATTCCAGGTTACTCTGTGATTCCATATGGTTTATAATATGTACATATCAGTACCAGACTGAACCTCAATTAACCTATCTGTTCAGAGTGGTGTGTACTAATTTCCTGTCTATCTTTGCAAATCATAGTATTATTGAAATAAAGACAGTTCAGCTTGGAAAAAAAATCAGCRCAAAATTGATCATACACAAAAGCGGTCTTGCTGGGCTGAGTCTTCTAAAACTATGAATATTTGATCTCTTAATTGTAGCTGTGCCTTGAATGACACTTAAAAACCTCTGATTTTATTAAGTTTCATCTTAATAATTTAATTAGATAAAACCAAGATAAGAGGTTTAGTAACATACATTTTGAAATTAATGAGCTGAGTGCCAGAGGATGAACTATATTACCCACTTCAAGTGCACATACAACATTAATTAATGTAGTCTAGCTTTGTTTTAAGAGCATTTGATAATCTACTATGTGCCGTACTTACTGCCAGCTTAAAAAGCAGCTCCAAAAAAAAAGAAAAAAAGAAGTCAAGTTCATGCAGTCAGTGTAGGAAAGAATTAAGTATTTTTTTCATAAACATTTCTAGAACAGAAGAAATATGATCCTCAGAAGTTTAGAAGCAATTTTAATTTTAACCAGAGAGGTAAGTTAAGGTTAAGAYTTTCCTTTGGAATATCACTGTTCTTTGAGAGGAGACACAGTAGAAAAAGAGGAAAGGCATTTTTGTGACAGGTAAGAAAAAATTTATTTCAAACTGTTTAACAGAAAAAAAATAAAAGAGGGAAAAGAAGGCAATTTAAATGTAAGAAAATTAAGTACTGAACATTTGGGTAACCTTTTTAGAAACACTAAAGAGAATGTCTATATTTCCTCAGCAGTTTATACTGTGAACAATTAGTTACATCCTTATAACAGCTATTTTTTGCCTAAAAATATTTTTGGAAGCCTCTCTGTTATGTAATTTTCATCAAAATCTACCAAATGAAAATTTATAGGTTTGTTCCTGTTATCAGTAGTATCTATCTTGGTGGGAATTGTTACAGTACTGTTCAAATTCAGCAGCACAGAAAGAGGAGGATGGAAAATGTAAAGCTCGTAATTCTGTCATRCAGTTCTGGAGATGTTGTGAGTATTGGGGATTGGAGAAAGGAGTGTGGATTTACTGTAATGCTGAGATGAACTGAGAAGATGCATAGTAAACCTTGCTTCTCTCCAATATATGGATCTTTTAAAAGGTATTTATTTTTATACATATTCTATATACACACAAATRCTTCCTTTAAGCATGCTTTACAGTGGATTTCCAGATCCTACAGGTGTCATTGATTATTTAGTGGCAACATCATTTTTAGCTAAGATGCTTGGCTGGAAGGAGTATAATTGGGATCTTTTCCTCAGAACTATGGTAACAGTGTTAACAATAAGGCTCCGTTCAATTGAAACTGGGGTAATCTTTTCCACCAAAGTAAACAAGGAGTCAGGAAGCCAGAGTGAGGATACAGTTAATGAGGAAGTTTGTGAATACAAACCTCCTTGCCTTTCTCACTTTGCATTCAGTACTGCAGGTTTTACTGCTCATCTCATAATATTTTTCCCACAAATGAACAATGAACAAAAAGACAGCTTTCATAGAGAACAAAAACACCTGAATGCTCAAAATTAATGCCARGATTATGTAAACAATGGCCTTTGTTCCTGTCCTTTCTCTGGTGTTATTATAATCTGACCTGTCAATTAAAGCCATCTGTCAACATGCCACCACCATTCAGTGAGCTGACCCCAGAAGGGGAAGCAGTGCAGATGTACCRATGCAGTGAAGGGTCCAAGCTCATTAAGAGGTCACAGTCATTTGGTCTAAGCTCCCAGATGTGTGGAAATGTGGCTACACTGCTTGCAGGTCCTGGTACCTATCCGCAAGTGCCCACTGTATGCCTGGACATCTGTCCAGGATCTCTAGCTTGGCATTCCACTGTGTCATGTTTACACACCCTTTGATTTTATGCTCCACAGAGTACAGATGCCTCTGTTTTGTGTTTTCAGTGAAGGACTAAAAATGCTTKTGGGTGCTCTGAAATCAATATTTATGATGGTAATATAGTACGAAGTCTACAAGTTTGAAAATTGAGCCCTGGATTGCATGAATAATACATCACTTTATAACAAGAGTACTGGAACTGGAGATGATAGAACAACCAAATGTTAAAAACCTGCAGATGAATATCCAACATGATGCAAATGTTGGTAAACTGTGGGGCAAGAATGAGGAGACCAGAGGGAAGACATGAGATGTCCTGAAGTGTTATCTCACCCAGATATTATAGAATAGGGGAAGGAGAAATAAGAAACTGATCTGCATGGCATGAACCTTCTGACATCACGAAGAAACATCTCAGCTACTGATAGAGGAGTATCATTGGAGRTCATCTAGTGACAGTCACCTTTCCTTCCTCACACTCTGCTGCATTATGACCCAGAACCCAAAGTAGTTCTTTAGTTTGAATAGAACCATAGAATCATAGAATCATAGAATGACCTGGGTTGGAAGGGATTGTAAAGACCATCTCCAGCAGGTCCATGTCCTTCCTGTGCTGGCCCCCAGAGCTGGATGCAGCCCTGCAGGTGGGGTCTGAGCAGAGCAGAGCAGAGGGGCACAATCCCCTCCCTCCCCTGCTGCCCACGCTGCTTTGGGTACAGCCCAGGACACGTTTGGCTCTCTGKGCTGTGAGTGTTCATTGCTGGGTCATGTCCAGCCTCTCACCCATCTGCACTCCTAAGTCCTCTGCAGGGCTGCTCTCCATCTGTTCATCTCCCAATCTCTGCTGATATTGGGATGGCCCTGACCCAGGTGCAACACCTTGCACTCAGTCTTGTTAAACCACATGAGATTCTCATGGTCCCACTTCCTGAACTTATCCAGGTCTCTCTGGATGCCATCCCATGCTTCAGGTATGTCAACCACACCATTCAGCGTGGTGTCATCTGCCAATTTGCTGAGASTGCACTCAATCCCTTGATCTATGTCACAATGAAGATATTAAATAGCACTGGTCSCAACATAGAACCTTGAGKAACATCACTTGTCACTGACATCCACTGACTACCCCCTGGATCTGACTATCCAACCAACTCTYTATCCACTTAACAGTTCACCCATTGAACCCATGTCTCCAAACTGAAGAGAAGGGTGTTGTGTGAGACTGTGTCACAGATATTGCAGAAGTCCAGGTTGATGGGATTTGCATTCCTTCCCTGGCCCACTGACGGAGTCACTCCATCACAGAAGGCAAATAAGTTTGTCTGGCAGGACTTGGCCTTGGTGCAGCTGTGCTGGCAATCCCAAATCACCTTCCTTCTCCATGTGCCTTAGCAGAGCTTTGGGAGGAGCTGCTCCATGATCTTCCCAGGCACACTGGTGAGGCTGACAAGTTGGTGGTTCCTAGAGTCCTCCTTTCTACCCTTTTTAAAGATGGGTTTCCCCTTTTTCCAGTCATCAGGAACTTCTGACTGCTGTAGATTTCACCTGGCTGCCATCAAGGAGATGATCTTGGCAACAACATGAGCCCAGTTCCCTCAGGATTCTGGKATGCATCTCATCAGGTCCTGTAGACTTACCTACATTTGCATYCCCCAGGTGGTCATGAACCTGACCTTTATATAAAATGGGAGAGACTTTGCGTCCCCCATCCCCATCCTGCTGTCCATCCACCAGAGGCAAAAGTGTTGATGAGTACCTCAGCATTCTCTTCATCTCTAGTTACAACTTTTCCAGCGCTGTTTATCAGCAGGGTGATACATCTATTTGCAAAATTCCTATCAGGAGCTGAAAAATGTATCAGACTTCTCATTCTTATGTGGACTTTTCCACAATAAAGTGTTGCCCAACAGTTAAGGACAGACTGTCATTTGTTTACAAGCATCTCCCATGGCATGATATTCCAATAGTCAGTCTGTTTACTTTTTATTGCTTTGCATACTTATGAGAGAAGCTTTTAATTGCGTAATTTGGCACATATTCTTCAAACCCTCCAGTATATTATACATGAGCTCTTCTCTGTGCTCAACTTCCATGGAAAAAGGAAGATAAACTTCTGTTTTTCCTCCCAACTGTCTGCACAAYAGGAATACTTTCAGTAATGTGAATTTCAAGATGGGAGGAAAGCTCCTTGTTTAAGGTTGCTTATATAAAATTACTTGSTTATTGTTCCAAATTAGCACCACATTATCATTTCTCTATTTTGGTTTTGGATGGAAAAAAATGGAACAAACTTATGACTTAATTCAAATATGAGGAATGACAGTTTTCAGCAGGACTGCAAAACAACATTTGCTCCTCTGCAAGCAATGAGGTATTTAAAACACTAAAATAAACTTATATAGAAATTTATAATAATAATAATAATAATAATACCACCAATGACAACAATAACAAGAACAATAACAATAATGGCAACAATAATACATTGGAAAAAAACCCCAGCATAATAATGAAAAATATAAGCTAATAGAATGTATTTCATGTTTTATAAAATTTTGCAACAATTTTGAAACCTCAAAAAGCTGYGCTTGTAATGGAAGTGCTGGCAAACCTGTAACTGTACTGGTGTGAATGGAGCTGCTGTAATGAGAGAAACTATTGCTTGGAACGAGGACAAGTATATTCTTCTCTGAGCTTCTACAGTCCCTACACCCCTGGAGTACCATTCGAGACAATGATGAACCGTGGTCTCAATTCCCTTATTAGCTGTAAGACCTAAAAATTATATGTGCAATTAAAAGGCAAAATGCTGATATTACTCATAAGAAGCACTTTGTACATTAGCAAGGTACAAAAGTCTGCTGACACTTTGCAACACAGAGAGTCAGCAGGGCAGAAGATTAATAGAGCCTCATAAATTTGCAGGGTGAAAACAGTGGATGGGGCAAAATAAGCATGTTGTGTTAGAGATAAATAAAGGGCATGGTCATCATGACAAAACGTTTAACAAGGAATACACTCCYTTCTTTTAGACAATTTGCTGGCCTAGCATTAGGCTGCTTTATGTAACTACATATAATTACCTCACAGCAGTTCCAGCCAGTATCACAAAGACCTTCTAGCATTTCAGGCAGAACAGTGTTGGGAAAAAGCTCTTTTATATTAAAYGTGTTGCCTTGTGTTTTTATTTTCTTTCCTGCAAAGCATTTCTGTCATCTCTTTCTGGTCACAGGTTTGTYCAAGGAAATGCCAATTCTTACACATCTTTTTGACTGTTTGGAGCTGAAAATCTTGGCTTTGCATGTGTGAAATGAGAAAACAAGCAACTTCYATTAATTCCTGTGTATACTGCGTCTCTTCTCAAGCCTGAGAAGGCCCGTTTTATTTGGATAAAAAGCTGGACTGAGGAATCTGTGACATTGTTTTATCTTGAGCTATCCTGCTTTCATTCCCAGAAAAGCAGGGACAGTGTTCATTGGAGGGAAATGTAAACATTCATAAATGAGCACAACAATAGGAATTAAAAAACAAGCTATGCACCAAATGTCACTAGTCAGCCAAACATTTTTCTGTCAAAAATATKTTCTGTGTTTTGGRTRGCAASTCAACCTGACTATGTTTAAAYTTATGTGAAATATMTGAAATACAACATTTCCAGTGTTTTTGCTTTCAGATTGAACTGCAGTGTTGAATATATAGGTAGGGATGAGGAAACAACAAGGGAGAAGCATCAAACATATCAGATTAAATATAAAAAYATAAATAAACATAATAATAAATAAAGATTGTGTTGTAATGACAGATACACCYCCAAAACAATAGAGGGCTGGTGTTTGGAAGAGTAAGGGGTGTGCATCTGGTGTGGCTGTGAGGGTAATTCTGATAGAGAAAGAGAACAAGTGCCCCTTGTGCTTTGCTTCTGGTGGATTGTTGTAAGTGGGATAACTCATGGGAAGAGATTTTTTTCTTCTTCTTTCATGTTTTCATTTTTTTTTTTTTTTTTTTTTTTTTTTTTTTTTTTTTTTTTTTTTTTTTTTTTTTTTTTTTTTTTTTTTTTTAAATAGGCATGGATACAGTTTGCTCTTTCCTTAGTTTGCTCTTTCCTTATGTGTTGCTAGAAATCTGTAACTAAAACAAAAAAGGCAAAATGGAAAAGAGGGACAGTCTGATTTTTGTCGTATTTTCATATGTGTCATTTGTATTTTCTAACATGCAAGCACATACATTTGTTTGTCTCATTCTATCCAATGCCACCCTTGAAAGCAAGATGTTTCACACCTAAACCTAATATACTTGCAGATGCCAGCTATAGTTTTTGGTATCAGCAAGTGACAGAAGATATGTATCACAAGTTATATTATTTTTACACATTATAGGTGTTAAAACGGTACTTTATAATGCTGTAATTTTGATCCAATCCAAATGAAATTTTAATATCTATTTCACCTCTCTGTTTCCTTGTGAGGTGCTGTGTTAGTATGAATAAAAGGTCACACATGGGACAGGAAGTCATCCATGGGATTGTGTGAACACCAGCTGAACTGAGATCCCTGCTTGTTCACATTTTCAGGAAAAAACTTGATGAATTGTGTGGATAACCTCTCTTGATGAGTTATGATGGGGGTGAAAGAAACACTGGAGTTGGATGTATGGATGTATCCAACACTTGCTTGGATTGAAWGTGAAATTTGAAGGAGTTGTGAAAAGGAGTCATATGGGGTCTRTAAAAGGAAGCTTCCTCCTGGTAGAAGGGATCCTATTGGTAATCTTAAAATAAGTTTACCCCATTGGTAATGGAGTAGAATTCAACCTCAGAAAAATGCATTGGCATTCTCAAGAGAATCTGCAGTCTCACACATTTGCAAATATAAGGATTRTAATAAACACAGTTCATTATTGCAAAATTCTTATTTTGAAAAACTTAAGTTATAAGTACTGTCCTGAAACAAGAGAACAGGGCACGTTTTTATTGTATGAGAACTTTTGCTCCTTAGTGATGATGTTCCTTACAGTTTTGAGGAAGCAGCCAAAATATTCTGTGACTCCTCTTTTAGGGAGGTTTTGTCTYAAGAGATGTTTAAAACCTTGCATCACCTCTGTAATTACCTAAGGAGTGGAGCATTGCATGAAATCAACTATACTGTATTCACTATCAGTAACACCTGTTAAATCTCTTTGGAGTGGAAAAATTCCATGACATGACGAGGTCTGTCTGGACTTCAGTCTTTCATGTAATTTCTTTAAAAGAAAAAAAAGATGTAAAAAAGTTTCAAGAAATTTTGAAACCACCAAAATAAAAATACTCCTTTCTAACCAAGCCAGAAAAAAACTCTTCCTGTTTTGTTAATTTGCTCTGTACCTGTATTTACTATTATTTGTAAAGAGTAAACATATTTTAAAGACTTTTTTTTTTTTAATTTGCTCACTAAATAATGCACCCTTACTTGGGGAATTAATGTAGTGTAGATTTATTGCAAGTAACATTAAAGAAAAACTATAACCATTTACATTTTAAATAAGGTTGTTATGCTAAATATAATTAGAGCATATGTTGATCTACTTTTTCTAAATACTGCCAGCAAAAAGCCCCCCTGAAAAGTAATATGATGTTCCATTTTAGGCAACGGAGTGCTTTTCTTTCAGATAGAGGATGCTATTCAGGCAAAAATTTCAGCACTAGGTCTCCTGAGATGCTTCAACTTCAATTGTTTTGATAAAACACTTGACTAAGCAGGTGATGTTTGGTAGTGTGCAACTAAGATTCTAGGAAATATCACCAGGAAACTTCCTAGCCTGGTACAGCCCTCAGATTATTATCCATTACTGTTCTTCCATGTGGGTGGTGAGTAAGAAAACACCCGGCACAGGCTTGCAGTTGTTCAAGGAATTAGTCAAAAGGTCTCCCTAGGAAACGTCCCTCAGGGACAAGGGAACAGAGCTGGTAGACTTAAGAACGATTTCCTGGGAGTGAAGGAGCTCATGATCCCTAGATATAGGAGATCAGAAAATGGAGGCAAGAGACCAGAATGGCTGAGTTGAGACCTGTTGTCAAASTAAGATGAAAGAAGGAAATRCACAGGSAGTGGAARCAGRAACAGGTATCCCTRGAAAAGTGYAGGAATGCTGCCTRGTTGTGTAAGGATGGGGTCAAGAAKGCCAAGGCRCAGCTGGAGCTGAGCTTGGCAAGGGATGCAGAGAATAASTAGAAGGTGTGTCAGGCAGGAAAGGAAGGTCAGAGAAAGTCAACCTCCCTCCCCCATCAGCAAGGCTGACAAACTGGTAACAACGGGCAAGGAGAAAGCTGAGATGCTCAACCTTTTTTTTCCCTCAGTCTTCAATGGCAACTTCTCTTCCCACACCTCTTGGGTGGATGGACYRCAAGGCAGGGACTGGGGAAGCAAAGACCCTCCCACTGCACTTAAAGATCAGGTTCTTGACCACCTGAGGAACCTGAATGTACTTAAGTCTGTAGAACTCAATGAGAGGCATCCCCAGAGTCCTGAGGAAATTGGCTGAAATGTGGTTACCAAGACCATCTCCACSATGTCTGAAAAGTCATGGAACTCACTTGAAATCCATGGCAGTCAAGTGAAGCTCCTGATGATTGGAAAAAGGAAAAACTTGCATCCATTTTAAAAAAAGGGTAGAAAGGAAGACCTGTCAGCCTCACCTCTGTGCCTGGGAAGATCACGGAACAGCTCCTCCTAAAGCTCTTCTAACGCACATGGAGGACGTGGAGGTGGTTTGGGACAGCCAGCAAAGCTGCACCAAGGACAAATCCTGCCTGACCAACCYACTGACCTTCTGTGATGGGTTGAGAACAGCCCTGCTGAGAAGGACTTGGGAGTGCAGGTGGGTGAGAGGCTGGACATGACCCAGCAATGAGCACTCACAGCCCAGAGAGCCAAACGTGTCCTGGGCTGCATCCAAAGCAGCGTGGGCAGCAGGGGAGGGAGGGGATTSTGCCCCTCTGCTCTGCTCTGCTGAGACCCCACCTGGAACACTGCATCCAGCTCTGGGGGCCAGGCACAGGAAGGACATGGACCTGCTGGAGTGAGTCCAGAGGAAGGCCACAAAAATGATCAGTGGAAAGGAGAACCTCTCCTATGAAGACAGGCTGAGAGATTTGAACAATTTGGGATTGTTCAGCCTGGAGAAGAGAAAGCTCCAGTAGGATCTAAAACCAGCTTTTCAGTAACCAAAGGACCCCTATGATCAAGCCAGAGACAGTCTTTTTAAAAGGACCTGTAGCTGGAGGATAAAGAGTAATGTTTTTAAACTAAAAGAGGAGAGGTTCAGATTGAATAAAAGGAATAAACTTTTTACAATGAGGGTGGTGAGGCACTGGCACAGGTTTCCCAGAGAAGTTGTGGAGGMCCCGTTTATGGAAGTGCTCAAAATCAGATTGGATGGGGCATTGAGCAGCTCAGCCTAGTGGAAGGTGTCCCTGTCCATACCAGGGGTGCACTAGAAGACCTCTAAATGTTCTTTCCAACCCAAACTATCCCATGATTCCAACTAAAGGTCAGAGTTCAGTGCCAACTTGACTGCTGGTTTTCAGTGTTGTGCAGCTGAAGAACAGGTCAACACTGGCTGTACTTAAGTTATCATAAAAAACGAGTATTCTCAGATTTTCAAGTGTTTGGAAATGCTTTTAGTGTTTAAATGTACTGAATTCCAAAGTGTACATAAAAAATAATTCAAAAAGTAGGACGGAAACTTCTATTCTTTTAGAATTTCCTCTTCTTTTTTTACTTAGTCTCATCCTAACTATTATTAAAACACTTCAATTTTTTTACTCATATGAACAACACAATATAACCCATCTCTAAAGCAAGGGAAAGGTTTTTCCCTATAGATAATAAAATATTTCTTGTAAAAAATATAGTTGTTAAACCCTTTCTCTTGAATGAATTATTTGTGAATATATTTTTTAATTCAGCTATCACCAAATAAGTGAATTTGGTAATTTCTTTCGTTACTTAACAAATACACTATTTCAACATATTTACTGTTACTTGATCGGTTCTCACTGTAAGCATTTTGAGCCAACTCTCACTTAAGAGAATTGGACTAATAATTTAAGTAAATAAGTCTAATTTCTGAAAGGACTACTAATTTCTGAAAGATATAAACCAGATAATTTTTCAGTCTAGCAGAGAAAAAAATCTGTTTGTATCACACACACACACTCAGCTCTGTAATAAGCATTCCCTCTGATGCTAGAGAGAATTAACTTTGCACTCTAAATACAGTTGTCTGAAATGGCTGTAGTGATAACAGGTGAAGACACCAGACATTTTTTGGAAACACAGATTTGGATGAAGTGAAATTTAATCACAGGAGAAAGTTGTACTTAAGTGACAGGATTTCAGGACTTTCTCATTTTTCTCTTCTGTTTGGAAGAAAACCCAAACTATTTTATAGCCAATGTGTAAGTTTTGTGAGCATTGATGGATAGTAGCAGCAAACAGGAGAACAACTTTTGATGGATGTGGCTTTCTGATCTTTTCTGCAGACCTATTTCACATTTGAATGAAACAGGAATAACTGTTATTAATTTCAGTAAAAACTATTCCGGGTTAGGCCAGGGCTGTAACTTGATTCTCACCATTTGGTAAAGTACTGGGACACAGTTTACTTTTCCAGTTTACACTTATTGCCAAATCAACAGAAGTGATATTATTTATATGCCACTTTGACCAGTTACCAACACCATTTGCATGGTTGCTATACTTGCCACAGTGACCTCTAAACCTTCTGTTCTGGGTCAGTTTTCATTTCTCTGCATTTACTGAACAATGCAAGAGTAGTAGTAATCTTACTATTTGTTTGCATGTAGATTTATTCTTTGGTTTGCCAGAGGTAGCTGTCAGGAAACAATCATCTCACTCACAGGTTAATTGAATTAGTCCTCTGTATCTCCACTATACAAACTTCTTGTTTGTATAAGTGTTGCCACTTTAAGCAGTAAGGGGATTTACTGCATCTTCCCATATTTTGCAGATTTCTTGTACAGCGGTATTTTATCCTATATTTCATGAACAAAGCTTTCACTGTATATCACCAAAGACTATTATATATATTTTGTTGAGCACATATTTAATAGTTTATCCTTTGTCATTTACTTGTTAGCTTTTGCAGCCATTCAGTGTGAAGAATTTTCACAGGGACAAAAGGTTCAGCAGAAATCAGCCTATGGAGATGCACTTGGAGCTGGTTTCTAAGGGATATGAGTAAGAAAAGTGCAGGAGTGTTTCATGAGACTGGAAAATGTAACAAAAATCAGCTAAGCCTGGTGACTGCTCAAGGATATGTCTGTCTTGTTTGATCAAGGTGATCTGAGGCAGCAGATGGGTCAATATCGCTTTTCAAAACCCAAATTTTGACACAACTTTTCATGACTATATGCTCTGTTTAATATTGCAACACTTTCATTCTTCTGTAGATGCATGTCTTGTTCATCTAAAATAACCCTGGTTTTATTGTTTAACTGGCAGACAGTGGAATGGAGTTGGGTTAAATCCTGGTGAAAGAAAGGGAGCCCCTGGCTAGCCAGGTTCCCCTCCACCTGCCCTTTTCCCAGATCTTTGGGTCTGGTGGTAACAGCCAGATCTCATTGCTGGGTGCTGCTTCCCATGCTGGCTGGGCACATGGTGGGTACCAATGAAGGTGTAAGATAAACATTATAAAACTATGAAATTTTCCTGTACAACTAAAAAGTCAGGATCAGATTAAAGGGAAGTCAATACTTCCCTGTTTCTGATCCCCATTTATGATACCCCATTCGGGGGCAGAGCATACAAACAGCATGAGCAAGTACCTATACTTTAGATAGAATGTGATCGCAGCCTTAAACAGACTTTATGTTCTTCATGAAAACTATATCTGAAAGTACTTTCCTTAATTTTTATTTGCTGCAAGATAACCCATTGACCTGATTACCTTGCTCTCTACCCAAGTTCAAGAGACTCTGTTTACTTCCAGACACCCCACTGCCTGCTTAAACTAAGAGATACGTGCTTTTTGGTGAAACTGGAGGTTCTCATTCAGGATTTATCAAAAGTAGACCACTGTGTGGAACATACTGGCGCATGCCTACGCAGAGTTAATCCCCACAGAATCTGGAGATGTTGTCAGGACCATTACATTGGACGTGGTCATAGGCATCACTGTCTCCATCCTCATGTTTTGAGAAACAGACCCTGTCTCATGTCTTTCAGCATCCTCTTTAGCTGACATCTTTGGGTGGCACCCAAAGCTCAATGAAGCTTATGAAAATAGTAAAATAACTTTACCCAGCTCAGAGTTAAACCTTTGAAGATGATATTTGTTCATTTTCATGGCTTCTTTTCAAGGTGGGAGACAGCTGTGGTCATGTGTTTGAAGGCAGACATTGATTGATTTTCATCTACTAGAGGTAGAAATTACTAAGAGACTAATTACTAATTACTAATTACTCTGGTAAAGAACCAGAGGCAAAAAAMCAGAAAGTCCTGAATTCACTCCAAAAATGAACGTCTCATAGTTTTTTTATGAGATTTTAAAAAGCAGTAGATAGCTGTTTTTAAGGGCCCGATGAATTCTGAAAAGGAACCAGGTGTTCTGTGGGCAGAAGTGCCCACAAGGTGTGTGAATTGGAATGGTCCAAGGCACCTCCCAGCCGTGTAAAGAGGATATGAATCCCACATCCCAAGGAATTTTCATGGCCAGTCCTTCTAAAGTAGGACTCACTAATCTGCTTGATAAAGTTTTTCTGCTTCATAAAACTAATGAATTGTTTGCTGAACCAGAGGCTTCAATGCTGGTCTCCCATGTCCCAGGTGAGTTCTGTAAATGCTGGGTTGTGGAGTCAATTTCTCCCACATGCTTTGGCTCAATTAACTTTTAATTATTTTTTTAACAAAACAAACCATTTTGCAACCAATGATCAAACTGAGTGTTAGCAATACTTTCACAAATATTTTCATATTGCTCTAACTAATCCAATAAATCAGGAAGAGAATAAGCTGTAATTTTTGGTTGTTTTGTGGAGAATTCTAACCAAAGAAACTCAAGTTTTTAATAAAACTGCTTTTACAAGAGCATTTATACCTAGTGAAGGACTACTAATAACATTTAAACTTCAATCCTGCAAAGACCTGGCTCTTTGCCAAGTCCTGAAGACATGAAACAGGGCTTGCACGCAATGAAGTCTGTCTGTTTTTTTCCAATTATATCTGCAGTTCTAATGAAAGATAAGACTTCACATTACAAACTTTTCCTTGTTTAACTCTAGGCTTTGAAAGTAGTCTCCTTGGGTTTAATTACAGCATGTAAATTTGAGCACACATATTGCTCTTTTCAGGATCAGGGCCTCGGCACTTATCAGGGCAGGTCAGGTATTAGGAATTGTTGTAATTCCTTAGCACAGCTCTGAAAATTTGTCGATGTGTTCTCTTGTATTTTCATGTGCAGGTATCGAACATCTTGTGAGGAAAGGAAGTATTTTCCTTAAATGGATTAATGGGGAGCAGGACAGTTAAGCCCCGGCTGACACAGGTGCCAGTCTGAGCCCCACCCTGTGGGTGGGTGCTGCTTTTTCAGACCCATCCTCTGCTTTTCCAGTCTTCCTTCAGAAACACTGGCAGTCCTTAGGCTCAGTAGTAAATGTAGGCTTTCAACAGCTGGCACTTCTCCAGCTTAGCACTCTTTTTCACACAACAACTCTTATTTTTAAGTATTGATGTGCAGAGTTAGCCTCTCTGGTGCCAGCTCAATTYCTGCTCAATTCCTGCTATTGTCTTTAAAGCTTTGATTGTACTCAAGTGCTATTGAGGGTTTCCAGAGAACCTGTAAAAATCCTCTTAATCAATCTGCTCTGGCTGTGCATTGTTCACAGCTCTGATTAAATGCACTGCACGTGTACTGTTTTAGTATGTAGCTGCCAATCCATTTGTCTACCTAAAAGGTACACATGTAAGCATATTTTTACGTACATTCATGGGCATATGAAACACACAGAGCATGTGAAGACACATTTATTACCTCAAGGAACATAATTTTGTTACAAAAGAGGCGACAGTGTAGCTCATTCTGTTAAGACAGTCAAACCCACTGCTTTTGGTCATCAGAACTAACCTGATGGTTCCATTCTATTTCTGTTGAATAATTGTCTAATAATAGGATTCATCCAAACCATTTGTCAGACTACTGGCCCAATTCCAGTGCTCCTAGCAGTCATTGTTCTGTGTTAGGACACATTTGAATTAGTTTGCAGACAGTCAATACTTACTTTATATGATTTTAAATTGTGATAATTTCATTTTGGGCTCGCTAGCAGATCTTGCAGTACAGATCAATATATTTGACCATTATTTCTCATCAAAGCACTCTAATTCCTTTCTATCTTGGAGAGACTAAAATATATAATTAGCAAAATATAGTTCAGCTAGTATTATATATACTATTTTGAGGTTAGGATTGTTTCATATTGAAAAGTTCAGATGTTTCAGGCTAGGAAGAGCACACARAAATTGAAATTAGAACTTTCAGTTTATCAGTTGCATCTGAGGCAAATACATTTCTAAAATTCTTCCCCTACACTGTGGACTTTTCTTCCACAGAAAGATGGGAAGGACAGAATGTGTTTTATACTGGCACTTATTAGAACAATGGGGCAGAAATTAAATGCCTTGAAYGTGCAGAAGGATAATTTCAACTGGATTTCTTCACTGAGGGGYCTCTGTTTTTGCCTCCATGTCTCCTTGTCTCAACACTCTGGGTGGGGATGGAGCACAGACTGTTAGACTGCGACCTGACAAGGGAGATCATCAGTAAAAACTGCTGTTGCTTTCAGGCTGTGAGGCAGATTTCAGCAATCCATTGTTAACACTGATAACACGTTATGAAACTCTCTGATAATCTGATTTATGGTCTCTCACAATTATTTCCARACAGTAAATTAACAATATGCAGAAAACCTTCAGGTGCAAAAATGTCTTTTGGTAACAAACTGAAGTTCTTTTAGACAATAAATTTTAAAATATTTTGCTGCTATAATTTTCATGGGTGTATAAAATATTGTATTTATAATTGACATTAGAAGATAAATGCTATTTATATTCTTATCATGTTACTATTATGTTCAATATATAAACTATATAAATTAAAATATATATTGTTCATTTTACACTCTGTGTTTTGGCCAATATGGGAAAATGAAGAATACTTTTTAAAGTACTTAAGGAACCCTTATCACAGATTTCAAATTGAGTTGTTCACTTTCTAGTAAAAGACACTGAGCATTGCACAAGGCAGACATTTACTGAAAGGTGATTTGTTCAAGATTTTAAATATTTTCCATTTATTGATCCTTACTGATAACTGGACTTAGAAGGACATTCCCCTGAAAAAGGATTGTAGATTGGGACTTCACTCTTACAACATAGGTGTACAACCCACAGGGTGTGCCACGGAAAATCTGCACCTAAATCCAGCATTTTGCGGGCATGGTTGAGCAAATGAGTGGGAAAACACCATCTTCTGCTGAGGAATTTGCAGTTCATTATTTGTATGATCATGTTAGAGTGATACAAAGTATCTCAATTTCACATTAGGCCACTTTATTGAACCATTTTTTGGCATGATGTTAATAGCTTCCATTTTCTTAATAGCTTTCAGCAATCCAGTAAGCTCTCAGCAGCAATATTTTGTCCTTCAGTTTGCAGCCTTATGGTTTTTGTTGTCATCATGCAAAAAACATAAAAGATTTTTGCTCTTTTGAGCACCTGTTTCTTCCCTGCAGCTTATAGATGGATGTGCTCAGTTYATCAGGGCATCCCACCACATCGGGGCCAGCCCTGGTGCTGGGATCATCTCAGAAATCTTGCACCATCYTCACACCACAGGTCCCTCTGTAGCCAGTGGCAGACTGGCTGTCCCCTTTAAAAATCACATAAATCATTCCTTGGAAAAACTTATTCCACTGTGCTGGCTAGGATGATAGGCTCGACTTAGATCCAGATTAAGGGCTGTTAAAAGTTTTAAACTTCACTGGAATAACCACTGGAATATAACCCATTTCTCCTTCAACAGTGCTTTTAAATCAAGGCTAGCATGGTGACAATTCTGCGGATATTGTAAAGACGAGGTAGCTAGGTCTGATAAAATAGTCTAACAATCATTTCTGTCCTAAAATTTAGTGTAAATCCAATTTTTAAATTAGAAATTTCCTTTCAAACGGTTTTGACTCTCACTTTTTGAAATCACGTGTATGTCCCTCTGCAGATGTTAGTGGTACATCAAGGAGAAAATTTTCATCAAGGTTTAAGAGGAGCCAGTAATGCAGGAAAAAAAAACCCAGTTTTGTTTCATGATCATTGGTGCATTTTCAAGTTCTCTATTTAACTACACTTTCATCAAACACTTGTAATTCATGCAGTATATGTGCAGCAAATGGCTTTTGTATCTTGGCAAAGTAAGATTTTTTTGTAATATGATGTTTGAGATTTAGTTACATAACCTTTTTTTTTTTTTTAGCCATTACCAGAATTCATATACTGGGTAAAAAACCCCCAGAATTTAGTGTATCAGAATTGAAGACTCAAAAATGTGGTGGCTTTCACTTTRGTTAATTAATTTAGGGAGGAAAATGTTAGTTACACAGGAATGCAGGAATTAATTTGACAGGGAAGATGAAATGAGATTGAAAATGTCTCTGTCTATTTTTTATTCTGCTGTATTTAACAAATCTTAAAGCAGAAGTAAGGTCTTAGGCAGAAACACCCTTAGGTGAATTTCAAAGGTTTGAGACAAAGTGAGAATATTAAGTTTTTTCAATGTTTGTTACAGTTCTTGGAATTTCCTGCATAGGCATAGTATTTCCTCAGTAAAGTCTTGTAAACTGTGTAGTCTCTGAGATGTATTGGTTTAATTCACTGAACAAAAATAGTTTAAACAGCTTTCTTCTCCCCCTATTAGCCATTCAGATTCAAAATCCTAGGTATCACAGTTTCACTGGGAGGTTCCAGATGAAATCTACAGTTGAATGTCACAAAATCTTTTTTTTTGTTTTTAGAAGAAATTGAATTTATCTGTCTAGGATCACCAGAAATTAGTGTCACTATTTCTTTTAATTTACTTTTCAAGTAATCACAGAGTTGATACAGTTGTAGSGTATGGTCTTCAGCATAATAGTCCAGTTGCAGTTATTTTATTGCTAAGATTAACKACTATTGTCCTCAGAAGTCAAAATATGTCCTTATTTTGACTTTGCTTTCAAGTTTAAGAAAGCACTGGTTGATATTAGAATTCTTTGGGTTTCTGTAGCTGGGTTTCCTTAGTTGGAGAAGGAAATCTAGCAGAGCATAAATTTCTTTTAAAATTAAGACATTTTCCTTATCCTCCACAGTTTCAGGTGCTGATTATTTTTTGTTTTTCTTTTGAATCAAAGTATTGGTGGCATAGAATTCCACAAGTCTTACAGTGGAGGTGCATGTTGCTCTTATCTGACATTTCTACTTGGACTAAAGAAAAAAGTAGTAATTTTAGGAAAGTGTGGTTAGAAAGATCAATCTTATTTCTTTTGCAAAGGATAATTCCTGTACAATGACTCCCCTGCTAGACACCTCAGAGCTCGTTCAGCTTCTGCAAACCATCAAAATCCAGTATGTAAAGACAAAGGGCTGCGCTCATCACTCRTTTTTGAAGAGAGCTGTACCCTGTGGCTTACAGCAACTTACCATAGCTAGCTTTTCATTTCTTTAACGCTCATGTGTAGGATAAAAGTGAAGTATTGTCACCAGAACAGTTCTTATGTCTATGCAAACCAAGCCAACAGCAAGGACTGGGCTATTCTCTCTCACTTTGTGAAAATATGAAAGAGTCAGCAGGACTGCCTGTCCACACAAAAGGCTCCCTCTCCTCTGCTCCATCTTGAAGTTCAAGGTCATAATTGCCCCAGATCTGGATGAAGAAAACCAAGCTAAAATGGCATATGAAAAGACTGGACAATTTTAATATTTTAATGTGCTTTCTTAGAGATATTGTCAGTTGATGAAATATCTGTACCCCCAAATGGGAAAAGTCACTTTGCAATATTCACACTGCACATTCTGAACTCAATCTTGCCATGAGATTGGACCACATATGTGCAGAAAATATGACTTTCACAACATATTGTGGATTTTTTCTGGTTTAAAAYGTGTTTCAACAATTCAAATGGTTAGAAAATTCTGTGTCTTGAAGATATTTCCACTGGTGTCAAATACAATAATGTATAATCTCAGAGACACAGAGCCCTCTCTAACATAATGAACCTGCCACATGCTATGCTTGCCCATCTGAAGACCAATATTTACATTCTTTTTTTTTTTTTTTTTCTCATTTGCAAAGTATGTAATGCTCTGACTGAAACTGTTTCACACTTGAACCACAGTAAGAAGTTTCTATTGCACTGCTTGGCACACTGGGATTTTCTACAAACTTCTGTGCAAGAGTCTAGTGGTTCCCATTTTTTAGCTTTCAGTTCCAAATACAATTATTTTTTAAAAAAAATCTTTCTTTCTAAAATAAATACACACAATATTATGTATTTGCCTAGGAATATGACATAACCTTGTATGCAGTCTTCGAAACAAGAGTGAGTATCTTGCTAAAAAATAAGCTACAGCTTCGCTTGCTGGGTTTCCTAAAGGAAAACCTCTATATTGTGCAAGAGGTCACCTTAGATTATTACAATAGTCTTAGATTACAATAGTCACCTTAGATTATTACAATATTACAATATTACAATAGTAGTTTAAAATCTATGAATCTAAAAATTAGAGTATATACAAATATAAATAATATATACACATATATATGTAAGTATTTGCAAAATCTTTTCCACCAAGGAAAGGAAATAATTACACATAAGAGAGAYACTTGTGATGTTGTGTAACAGATCACCAAGGTGCCATTACCCTCAGTGAGGATGGTGGCATGAGCTCTCAGCATGACAGAGTAATAAATTACTATTTTGATCATAAAACAGACCAAATGGAGAGAACAAATCAAGAGGTYTTCAAAATAAATAGTGCTTCTTACTCATATCCAAGGGCAAATTTTGTCTGAGGAAACCATAAAGATTTTTTCTTTTTGAGTTAACCAGAATAGTGTAATGAACTTAGTGCCTGTTATGAAAATCTTTGTTTCTATTAAGAGCATCACTGTGGGAAAACTACAGGATATAATACACCTGTGGACTAATTTAGTATTGCAAATCCTGGGTTCCTGAAGAGGAAAAAATGTCACTTATTTTAATGGGAAATAGAAAACTAATCAGAAAGAGATCTTGAAGTGAAGTTTCTCATAACCATTTATGGATACTTGAGAATTTGATTCTTCAGCATTTTAACAGGAGGTGTTGAAAATTATCTTCAGCATTAATTTTTGCTTCAAGATYTTCATGCATGAGCACATGGTACATAACAGAAAGACCATTCTTATAAACACAGTTTATTTGGTATCTTTACATTATCCATGGTATTAATGGAATACAAGTTACTCATTTCCACCCAAGTATTTCTGAGTAAGATTTTTCCTTATATAGTCCAGAAGCACAAAGCTGCTATTATTAGTGTGTGGTGACCTTGTGCAGCAGTGGCTCTGTTTTTGTAGAGTGCAATAGATTTTCCTAATTTTGACACAAGCAGCTCTGGTGTGTGCCCCTTGACACATCTTGTGCTAACTCGATACTGTGCAGAGGCACTGGAGATTGACAAAACTGCAGCAACATCAGGAACATCAGAATAAGCCAGCTGCAGGATGCAGGAGTGACAGCTCATTYGATGAAACAAAATGTTTCTTCGCTATTCACAGGTGTGGCTGGACTGTGAGAATCAAACCAGAGGGAATCTGGGTGTAAAGTCTCAGGGAATCCTTCCCCACCTCCCCCCTTTAACTGAAAGTTTGCCAATGTCTTTAGTGCAGCTGAAATCAGACACTAATATTACTATATCYGCCTCCATTATAATTATTGATACCCCCATTGTTATTGTTATTACCAGAAAGGTTGTTCTGTTTGAAATAAATAATTTTATCCTCTAATAAAACTTCTGAAAATAAGTAGCACAGGCAAAAGTAAACTCTAAAAATAATCCTTGGGAAGAAATTTATGATCACAGCCAGGGGGATTTCTAAAACTAAAGTCATAATTTTTTTCAGAAGTTCCTCAGTGGATTATGATGCCTGCACCACTTGGATGGTGCCTGCAACAGTGAGTGAGGAGATGTGGTTCCTACACTTGAAGGTGTTCAGAAGYTTAAAGCATTTAATGCCWTTYRGTCACTTAATCATGTGGATTTCAGKCTGTGGTGATGCACCACCCTCCTCAGGCTGCATTATGATCTCCATTTGGGTTTAGTCAGTCCTTTTAAGTGACCTAAAATACAACAGGAACAAAACCAGTTCTATTTGAATGTTACATTTGTGATCTCCTCAATTCTTTAAATTAAACAGCTAGGAAGTTTTTTTTTTCCAAATTACAGAATCTTCCTCTCTTTCTCCTGCTCTCTCATGGGAGAAGACTCAGCTCAGCCTAAAACTGATGACTTCTGAAAGGCTAAATTTGGGTCAAGGTGAATACTACCTTGCCAGCTTCTGCCCCTATGATTTAAACACTTTCAAGCAAACATGTATAGTTCCCAGTGACTCACCAGGAGAAACTGATGGTTGCCCACAGACCAATCTATCCTTGATGTACCAAATACCTCTGATACTTGGTCTTAAGAGAAACATCMTAGGTTTTTTCCTTAATAGATCTACATCTCACTTTGAGCCCCCCAGATCCTGCAGAGCTGTCGTTTTCAGTTCATGACCTGATGATTTTTGTCACTAAGAGAACTTTCAAGTTGTTGACATTTATTTTTGCATGTGTATTCACACTTACTGAATTCTCTGAGTGCCTAATTTATAGATTTGYCTTCTCAAAATGGCTCACTCTTTTCCAAGTCTCTCTTTCTTGGCCATTTGAAGAGTYTGCTGCTTTAGCTCATTTTTCTTTGTTTCATTTCAAGCTATTTTGCTTCATTAAAGGGGAAGGTTGGATTTTTCAAAAGCACCAGCACAGACCTTAATTACCATTCCTATTTCAAATAACGTATTAGATCAAAGATTGAGGTTCATCTTGTCCATCTTGTCTGTCCCCAAGTTACTCATGAAGTCTGTACTAATTGGACACACTCCTTTTATAACCAATGAAGAAAGATATGAACTTCTAGACAATCTAAAGATAGGAAAAATGAATCATAAAACATTAAATGCTATCTGTCTTAAACACCTATTTTAGGCTGGAAAGACTAAGAAGTCTTACTCCATTGGTTACAGAAGCAGCTTAGAAAACCATGTAGGAGAACATGAATAGATTTTAAAYGGCTAAAGGTAGATGAGGTGAATCACACAAGATATTTGTGATTTATTTGGAGATGCACTAAGAAAAAAAATCTGACCCAAAATCAGACATTTTTTCCCCAATAACTTTGTTTTCAGCCATTTGTCTTCTTAATCTATTTCTTCAAATCCCAAGTCTTTGGACTTAYTCTGTTACATTAAGAATGTATGCAGGTCAGCTCATCCCAGACAGATTTAATGAAGAAAAGATTGCCTCTGGAACTTTCTAGAGGTTTCTTATGCAGATTTTTTTCTTATGATTTAGAAGGTAGGCATCTGAAGAAATAAAGAAGATGAGCAATATTCCAAATAGTGAAAATAATGGCTATACATTGTACTTGAGTTTAGAGGATAGATTTCTAAATTATGACTTGAAGCATAAATGGGAGTTGACTATTTTTCCTTTATGAAAGCCAGCATCTGAGTACCTAGAAATCATTAGGTTTTAGATCAGATGAGCTCAYCAGAGACCCCACTAATTTCCTTGTTAAATGTGGATCTTAATGCCTATCCTGAAACACACAGGTTTAAAATGTTGCATTTAAGTTTCAGAGKTCTTCAGTTCAATGGAGCAAAACAGAGTGATTCATGGGGGGAACTGATAAGAAGAACTTCAAACTGCAAGCTGTGAGCTCACCACATGGGAGAGACTGAGAATAAAGATCCGCGTGCTGCTGACTGATCGCTCAATGTCTGCGAGCCACCAGCTGGCTCTCCCTGGGACAAAGCCAATCAAGGATGTGGCAGAGATATTCCCCAGCGGGGAAAAAGATCTGTTGGGTCATCTRAACAAGGTATTTGTGAGAGAAGTGAAATATCAAATGCTATTCTGGTTCTCCCAGTTTTAAGAAAGATGAATTSAACCAGTTACAGGTGCAAGTAAGTCTGTTAGTGCAATCAGGGGAATAAACAAAGGAAATATGAGCAAAAACTAGGAAGATGAAAGGGAAAAACATTGCTCTGGATATATCAGAAAGACAGGTAAGGGAGACCTGTTTGATGCAAAGGACAGTGTTTTCTAAAGAAAGTGTGCACTKAGAGTCACTCAGACTGAACTCAGGTTAGAAATCAGAGAAAGTTCACACATTGAAACAGCACACTGGCACAGCTTTTCAGCAAAAATACTGGCAGGGAAAGCCTCAGTAGTTATCAAACAGAAATTTGATCCACTTATCAAAAGGCTCATAACACAAGTATCTGCTCTGACCCAGGAGGTCTGTTCCTTTCCTTATTTTTCATCTTTCTAAATTGATCTTATACGTATGTGTGAGCTGTTTACTCTTCTGGCACTTAATGGTTGGTTTCCATGCTTTTCTTATCTGCTTTTTTTCTTTTTTTTTTTTTTTTTTTTTTTTTTTTTTTTTTTTTTTTTTTTTTTATTTCACTCCTTTTACATTTGGAATACTAATACTGTCCCATTTGGGAACTATGGATGTATCTGAATTATGGAAATATTTTTTAAGTGGTTTTAGTTTTATTAATTTTCCTTGTAATTTCTTTGTCTTGTAATTACAACAATACTTCAATTAAAGAAAACTGAACAGTTTTAAACACAAGGTTTAAAATGCCAAAAAACACTCTCCATCACAGAGAAAAGTCTAAACCACAGTTTATGAAAAGGTCTGAATAGTGGGGTGAAGACAGAAAATTATAGAAACTATTTTAGCTAGGAGCTATTAAAAATCTTTATCAAATGAGCACATCTTTGTAGTTAGAAATTATTATATCTTGTTCTAACAGAGCAAACATTATTTTTCAAGAATTCACATGAAGTATCCAATAACATGTGTTACACGACTGCCACCTCTAATTCGAATTAGTATAATTTTAGCGGTAATTAAACTGTGATAAATTAATGTAACTTGAAGAACTGAATTAGCTCTCTAGAAAATAGCTAATTTGTCTGTATTGAAAGATTGTCATTGCATTTGCAATAATGGCTAACCCTTGAGGGGTATCAAAGCTCTAGGGATAAACACTACTTTTAGATCACTGTATGTTTCTCAGCAAAGCCTTTTCTCTCACCAAGACAAAAATGCTGTATCACTGCATCTCTCTCGGACATAATTTAAAAAAAAAATGTGAATAATATCAAATGGACATATTAAATACTCTTTGGCATACTACCAGCAGGCTGCTTGTTGACCTTTCACCTCATATTGATTTATTCTTCAGTCATTTTTCTTTGTGATTTCTACTTTTCCTTCATGCTTTTCAGCTAGGAATAGGGTATCTCTGCCATTTCTGCTGAAAAGCACACTGTTTGTACTAAACTGCAAAGAAATATCACATGAGATATTTCATTCCCTTTCAGGACTTTGTTGGTTCAATATTCTCCAATGGAAYAGAAACTTCTGTCTGTTCCCCACAGACACATATACTCCTTAGTTCCTCCTTCTTCTGATAGATAAGTTCCTAAGAGGATATCTTTAACCTAAAGAAACACAAAAATATGTTCCCAAGATGTTAAACATGCCAGAAACCTTCTTGAATCGATASCAAGGATTTCCCTGTCTAATCACCTCGAAGGGCTCAGCATAAAAAGAAGCATCTTACCATATTATCTAAATATCTTAATAGGATTTGTACTTAGATGGGTCTCTGGAGAGGRCAGGTTCCTGATGTGTGAGAGCAGTGATGATGGGAGCTCCCTGCCTCCAGGGCTGATGGGCACCTCACGGAATAGTGATGTTCCCAACCTGCCCCAGGATGATGGGAGTCTCCCATTTCCATTGGGGTGCCACAGAGTGCCCACTGTCGCCGGCTAGGCCTGAGGGATTTGAACCTTTTTCTTGCCTGTTCATAGCCCCAGACATTTTGCAGGAAAGAATTCAAAGCTGTCTTAACTGTTAAATAAACAGCATCTCCGATTCCCTTCTTACAATAGTAAGCTTTATAAAATAGGTAAAAATAACAGAAATGATAAAAACTTCCCCCAGAATCAGCCAATAAAAGTCCTTTGAAACAACATTAGCTATCTGACTTTCTGATATGGTCCCAATTTGCTCTTAAAGTGCCAGTATATACCTATCAAAGGGACTTGTCTTTTAATCATCATCATCATCGCAKWATCACCATAAAATGRTTTGGGCTAGAAGAGACMTTAAAGATCMKCTGGTTCCAASCYCCCTGGCRTGGKTAGGGACACCTTTTACTGGATCAGATCACTAGCACYGGTGCTCTAGTGGCATTCCACTTTGGACTAGTATGTGCTGACCAGATCAAACCAATATTTAGTTTAATGACATGGGAAAATCTTGCATCCTTCACATGTTTGCTTATGTTCCTGACTGCTGTTTATMCACTGCTTTATTCTGTAAAAACAGTTTCCTGTCTCACATAAACAGCCTGTTTACATGGTCAGGGGTGTGCTAAAAAGGTTTTACTACATCTCTGAAGCAAGCATTATGTGTCATCCATCATGGACAAAAATAAAAAGAGGAAAAGAAAAGAGGTGTTAAACTTTAAATAAGATTTTATGTGACTATCACAGATCTACGGTGTACAAAGAAATTCAAATTGCAGTCCACTTTTATTTGAATTGTAGATATTCAGACCYGAGGTGATTTAATTTTTTAAAGCTTTCATAGTTGGGTTTGTTTGACAAACCCAAACGGATTAAGGTTTATAGAACTTSAGAAATTTGGACAAATACATTTCTGAAGGCCTTCATTTAATAGAAAGGAGGAGCACTGAAAGGCCACAGAGTGAATTACTCCACCTTGCTGGCCATGCTTTCTTTTCAAATTGCTAAAGGTCTAAAAGCCTGTATCATTTTACAAAATTGTGCCAAACAAACCGATTTAATAACAGTGTATGAGCACTTAGCAAATGCCCATCTGAGAGAGCGATTCCAAGTGGCTATTTCTAGATTCATACTGGTATAATCAGAGTGCAGCAGAATCTATGAACAAGCCCTAGGGGGTTTGTTGAGCTGATGCTACAGCTGATATCTCAGGCCATTTTTTAATTAAGCCTGCTAATTATGCAGAGTAATGATCTCTCCTTCGCATCCTTTTTTTATAATGCAAACTACACGAGTCCAGTCTGAGACCGTTGTTTCATGGCCTCTCATAGATTGTGTCTCAGAGCCTGCTAAGTGTACAGAAATCATTACTTTCAAATTAGCGTTATAGTAATTACATTATTATTTCTTTAAAAAACAAAACAAGAACGAGAGAAAGAAAAATGATAACGTAAGCAAAGGATGGTAAATTGTGAAGATAATTACTCAAGTCGGCTATGTCAAGTGGTGCAGGGCACATTATTTATTTTACTTCGCTTGCCAACTGATTTGCATCTGATTCATGTAAACATGGAAAATACTGTTTTTGTTAAAGTGTTCTGTGGTGCTGGGCTGGGGCCTGTCCTACCGCCCTTCTCTGCTGGAAGACAAAAACCTCTGATTAAGAATGACAGACACTTTCAGTGAAACAGTTTTTTAAATAGCTCTCTTCCCTCAGCCAGGGCTGCTATAATTTCAGGGTATTTTATTTCCCCATTCACRGAGTCGCTAAGAACAGGAAGAAATATCAAGTTACGCAGCAGCCAAAGGGACAGATCTGTTTACTTGACAAAGCTAATTGATTATGCTGAGTTCACTCCAATACAGGGTCATTGAATAGTTCTCTTATTGATGAAATGATACTGTCTGCTGAGGATATTAACCTCTTTAGCTTTCTGCATTAGCATTGCTGTAAGGTCTAGCTTCAATGTAATATAAATTTCTTGTGCTAAAGAGGAAAGCAACCAAAAGATTTAATTATCATATATGTGCCTAGACCTTCATACATGAGTACTAATGTACATGTGTGTATACACATATATTTTTATAWCCAGAAAATGTTATTGAATGTGAGGGGCTGAGTTACTTAGACTGAAAGACTTAATATAGCCTACGGATATAACATATATTTGGGTTGTCTTAAATTTCCCATGTTTTTCATATTTTTGTCAGTGTTTTGGTATTTTTTTCTTTTTCCTTGACTGGTCTTAGGATATTACAATTAGGTGAGCATATATATTAYACTTTCACTATGAGAGTACTAATAAACTTTCTCAGTACTACTTAAACTTATCAACTATTTAATTTTCAAAATCCCATATGAAGAACGCTTTCCTTTTATGGTACCAATTTTAAACATAGCCAAGCATCTGCCTCATAAATGTCCAGTATGTTCTAGACTTAAAAAGCCAGTCTAAACATTCAGAGTAAGGAAATTATTTAGGTCTCTACATTTGTTGCTACTTAGATATAAATAAGAGCAAGCCATTAATTTTGCAGAAAATTGCTGTATTGAAAAACACTGAAATTCAATTAAAAATTTATATTCCATTTCAGTATCATGTAKTGTAAAAATAAAAAAAAATAAAGTACTGTAGTCTAAAGAAGCTACCACATAGTTTTTAGAGAAACTGATATAAAAAAACTTAAGTTAACCTTCTTCAAAACAGTTTAATTGCATTTAATTTTGCAATTGGAATTTGCTTTAAAATAGAAATACATGAGATAAATTCAAAACTGGAACAGGAACAAAATGGCCCATCTCTGTTGAAAKAAAGTAGTTCCATTCATGCCCTTTAAATGACTGGGATGCAATGTTCTTATCTAACTTCAGCCTTTAACAATTCCAGTTTATGTTAGTCACTGAAATATCCTTCTGTAGGGACAGAGAAACGTGGGTAGCTCCAAAAGCAATTCCAGATAATATGTGGACTGAATTGCCCTCTGACGCCTGCAGAAGGAAATTCATTTCTGCTACTGTGTCAGGTGCAATAAATGTCCCTCAGAAGATGCTGCTGTCTCTCCATTTTCTAAAGAATTGCRGATAATTTAGCACTGGGACCCATGGGGCAGATATACTCACAATAAGGATTTGTGCAGMATAATCTGAATTCACACCCTCCTGTACTGAGCTTTTTCCCTGTGCTGAGCTGTTTTGGGTCTGACACAGAGCTATAAACAGACACGCAGGCAGTGGGAATTGTATGCTTAACTGGAAATACAGATTCAGAATGTTTGGTTTGGTAGTGAAAACCAGAACAGTGTAGGAATTAACAAAAAAAAAATAAATAAAACAAACAAACAAACAAAAAAAAAAGTTGTATTTTTTTTTATTTCTGAAGTTTGTTACTTGTTCCAGTTTTGATATGAGGAAGAACTTCTTCACTGTGAGGATGGCCAAGCACTGGAACAAGTTGCCCAGAGAGGTTGTGGAGTCTCCCTCACTGGATATATTCAAGAAGCATTTGGACACTATTCTGTGCAATACGCACTGGGATGACCCAGATGAGCAGGGAGGTTGGACCAGGTGACCCTTTGTGGTCCCTTYACACCTTATCCATTCTGTGATTCTATAATTATGCCTGAAATCTGCCCCAGAAATTGTCTATGATTTGTTGAATCCTTCCCARACTCCTGCAAAATTTATTCAGGGCATTAGGTTTGCTTTTCAGCTGTCATCAACTGGATAATTATATAATTCTATTTCAGTAATTATAGATTTAAAGTTTTTTTTTTAATATATCTGTTTCTTTGGGTTTTTTTTTTTTCTGATTTTGCTTTCAGGTCTTTCACCTTGTCTCATCTGTATTAAAACTGTAATATAGAGGAAAGCTAGAGTTAAGTGTGTGCATTTCCAGCCAGAATTTCTGTCTGATATTTGCAGCGATCTAGTTTTACTGTTAGGACCACGGAACAAAAAAAAAGAAGGAAAAAAAGGAAAGAGTGAATGGAGCAATAGTTTCTGGCATCCATAGGCTTTGATCTCCCAGTATGGGTCCATTTGAAACYTGTGACCACAATCATGCTGAGGAGATGGTAACCCAGTGTCACATTTTAACTGCCACTGCTGCACGTCACACACATAGCACATGGTGCTGTGCTAACGTCCTTATGCAGACAGAGCTACTTGCCACACTGTGCATATTTAACTGGACACACTTCCATCCTTCATGGGTGCACGCCACATCTTTGACAAAGCACTTTTTTCCCCAATCTACATTGGAAATTACGTGAGATTTAGTGACAAATTCCCTGGGGAGGATGAGCATTAGCAGCCCTGTGCTCTCCCCTAGAGACTCCAGGTGTGTGACAAGAAGAGCTCTGAGATGTGAGTGAGTAGGGAGAGCTGATTTCAGTTGCTTAATCTCCTCAGCCCCGGGCAAGTTTCTCATTGAGGATATGTCTTGGAGTTACTTTTGGCTGGTCTGTAAGCAGCTGCTCATATGTGGACAGGAACTTTGTTCTTGGCCCAGGGGAACCCATGCTGCAGCAATCGGTGGAGGTGTGAGCTGCACAAGCCAGGCACAGAGGCTAAAGGACTGAAGAGAAATTATGTCTGTGGTCCCTGTACAGGTTTTATGTCCCCTTTTTCTATTTCTGCAACCTAGACAGTTAGGATCTTTTCTTTGCCCAATGCCATGAGTGGTAAAGGTCAAAATCCAAATTCCTGAGAATGAGGCAGAAGATGGCAATGAAACAGAGATTTTCAGATGATGAAACTGAGATTTTCCACAAGAAAATTTGCCCATAACTTGTATAGGTCAGTGCTGTTAATGTACTATAAACTGTTATWCCATTTACAAATTAATGGTTGAGCAGAGCTAAATTAGATCAGTGCCTCAATTCAGAACTATCAGAAATATTTTGYGGCAAAACCAGTCCCTACAAAGCTYTTTCTAGCTAAACTCTTCCTAGAGAGCGACTCATACACAGTAAATATCTTGACATACTGTGTCTGTCAGAGCAGTCAAGTCCTAGGTTTTTTCTCTATGTGATGGGTTAGTTCTGTCTGGCACTGAGTTGTTAAAAAACAAAATCCTGTAACCCTTAGTCTTTTGATTGTGTAGGGGAGGTACAACTGCTTGAAATGGACTGGTGAGGGCAAAATTCTGATGTGGCTGAATACCCTGGTGCATAGGAAAATCAGTGCAGTGCATTGCAATAGGGTGCTGTCCCCATTTAAATCCAACCAGAAGTACTCGTTGGGTGGCTGTCATTTTACTGTCCTCTGGAACACAGCATTAGTGAAATGTCACTTTGTGTTAAGCTCATCGATGGCCTTTGCTAGGTACATTCTTCCATGTTTCTGCACAAAGATAGTGAAGCACACCCAAGTCTCAGCTCTAGAGATCGATTGCTCTTCATGTCTGGTATTAACTTACATCACCAGGGCCAGGGTGGGTGTGAAAGAGGTGGGCAGAAATGGTGTTTATTCACTGAACCTTGAGGTAGAACTTTAGCAAATGGCTGAGCTGCTTTGAGTTGCTGAAATGACTGCAGTTTTGGTACCTTTTTAGGGTTTGCAATGATAAGAGCAGATCTCTAAGGAGTTGAATGTCTGAGTGATCTAAAACCAGGGCAGTCAAGCTGAAGAGGATGTGTGCACTAACCTGTTTGCACTGAATAGTCTCCATAAATAATTTACAACTATGACTGCTAGCTATTATTACAAAAATACCGGATTGCATTTTGACACATGCAGCCAGCTTGTAAGTCAATAGATACATTTCACCTACTGTATGCAGACCACAGTTTCAGCCATCCATCCATGTGTGCTTTACAGCAATGCAATCTACCATTGCAAAMCAAGGCTTGAAAACCTTTTGAAATACATTTTTATAAAATCAGAACAGTGATCTGACTGTGGCATCTTTATTGTATTGGTACTTCTTATCTTTCTGTCCCCTTCCTGTATAAAATTTTCAGTTTTAAATTACTATGATGTTTTATTTAAAGATCCTACTCTGTGGGCAATGCTGCAGTCACTTTGGATCTACTRCAAAGTATCAGGAAACAACAAATTAAAGGATGCATGCCTGAAATTTCCTTTACTATCTTTTCCTTTAATACTTATTAGAGTCACCAAGGAAGTATTTCATTATCACTTCATTTAACCAGGAAGAGAATAAGTGGGTTTTGCTTCCATCTTCAAGACTAACAGAGCAGGAAAAATAGTGGAAAAGTACTGCTTCCTATTACAATAAAAGGAAAAGATGCACAATAGTGTATAATTAGTCTCAGCAAAGTAGGGACCAGGAAGGACTTTCTTCTGTAATCTAACAAAAATCTCCAATGTCTTAGGTGTTATACTTCTTTACATGTATTTGCCTGCATAAAGAAAATTGTCTTCCGCAGGCCTTGTCTTTTAAAGACGAAAAAAAAAAAAAACATTTATTGTGCATTTTTATTATTTAACAGTGTTAAATTTTAGCCTGTGTTTTCAAAACATACTTTTATATGAAATCAAAGGTTGTGTGTGCATATATTAGACAAAGTATTTTCATTCTAGACCAACCTGATCTAGTGGAAGGTGTCCATGTTCACACTAGGAGGTTGGAACGAAATTATTTTTAAGGTGTCTTCCAGCACAAGCTATTCTATGATTCTATGATTCCATGATTATGGAAACTCAAGACAGAAAAAMGAATATGTTCAACAACAGCTAAAATAAAAACATTGATTGTAACTATATTGCACTAGAAAATAACAGAAAAGTTGATTTTCTTAGACAGTTGAAGTCTAGAGTGTATTAATAAATACCTGTGTATTTATTAATACCTGTGTGGGAATAGTGAACATCCAAGGATTCAATCTGGTTAGCTGACTACTTKTGTTTGATATCAGTCATGAATTTCTGAATTTGCAATCCAGCTCTCACATACCCTTTCATTAMAGAAAGCTTTTTTCTTTCTTCCTTATTACCTTTTTACACTTATTGTGTCATGTGGTTATACAGCGAAACCTAGCAGAGGGAGCCTGGGAGAATGGGATGAAGAGCTGAGGGCAAAGAAAGCTGGAAGATAAGATGTTCCCCTTTTATTTTGTCCATGTAGAACACATCCAATGTGGATACAGCATGAAGCAGGGGTTGCTCACACAAGAAGTGACCACAACAACCTAAATGGACTCACCTAAACATCACCTGCGACAGGTAGATTTTAATCATCAGGTCACAATTTCATAAATTCAAAGTTCATGCCCACTCCTCTCATTTCAAGCATTTGACAAAGCCAGCACGGGCTAACTCTGCCATTTGTTTCCTTGCTGATCATTTYATTGGCCTTTGTTTATAGGAAATAGAGATGCTGGAAGGGCAGGATCCAACTCACAGATTAAGTCACCTAAAGTCTATAATGTAGGTGTCTGAGTGTCTGACTGTCTAGGTGTCTAAGTTCCTGCTGTTCTCAGTGGCAATTTAGTCAATACAGTCARTGGAGTTAAAGAAGTTTTTCGGCTCACCCAAAATACACTCAGGTAAAGTCAGTAGATCAGCCCACKAACACTATTAAGTTGCCAAGATATGTGTGTCTACTGCTTTAAAGAGGCTCTGTAGTGTCTCTCTTGGCTACCAGATGACTTCCCAGACTGATTTTCTACTCTGGGTCCTGTTCAACGTCTCCCAACTTTATGTAGTGGTTTCAGATGCTCAGGTACATCTCAAAGAGTAATGTTGGATCTGTGTTTGTGCAGCYGAATTGAAATCTCTGAGCACATCCATAGCTAGTTGTGAGCATTTTTATTTTGATTCTAATTTTGTAAGGTGCATGCAATCTTGTGTATCATTTCTCAAAAATACACTTCACTTTCTGSAAATAGTTCTTTCATTCTTTCACAGCCTGCAAATAGCTAACAGCTAATATTTTAAGGTATCTACTCTTAATCTGAGGAAAGTTATTACATTGTCTGGATTCAACCATCCTAAAATCATAAAAAATGTGAGAAACTAACAGTGTTTATCTACSTGTATCTTGACAGTATACTTCTGTGTGACAGCCCTTGTTTCCTGTTGTCCCCCCTCKACTCAGCTGCCCAGCCTTAAAGAAATTTTAGCCTTACTACTGCTGCCAAAGTGATTAAAWATTGGTGCAAAATTATCAAAGCCAGGGATAGGGCAGATGCAGGCAGATAGTGTGTGCACATGAGCTTCATTCATTGCCTTAGAAGCACAACAGATTTTATACTAGTTTAGTTCAACAGGAAAAATTCCTTCCACATTCATAACGGAATGTCAATCAGATCCATGGTATGATGCAGGATACTGCTCCTTGGAGTAACTGGCTGAGGACAAGGGGTTTCTGAAAACCCTGTTCTGGACACCCCAGCATCCACACTGGCTGAAAACTGAGAAATCRTTTAACTGCTGTTTACATTCCACTGCTTTCTCCAGCCTTGTGGTACTATCTTGATTTTTAAAATATTTTTCTGCATAGGTGTCCAGGCTCCATCTCCTGTGACATCTCAAATCAGGCACTTAGCAATTTGGAGTGTGCTTTTCACTTCTGCCTTGATCCTTCTGCACAGTCAAGGTAATGTAAATGACAATCAAATCTATGGCAAAGAACAGTGTCAACTTATTGGAAGAAAGGCAACAAATCCAATCATGCTTTTATGTCTAAGTCACCATAAGACCAATAAAAAACTTGAAGTCATTAACTCCTACTTAGTACATTCTGCTTCTAAAAGCCTGTCTTTTCTTGGGATGAACAACTATATTTGACATTTTGCCAAATGACTGCAAATAATAATGCATAAGGARCGGTAAACTGAGGAAACCAAGGGGAAAAAAAAACTGTGTCTTAAAATTGTACTGTTACTAACCACTAACTGGCCAGAGACTTATGACTCTTTTAAATTATTTTAAATTTGAGTTTCATGCATCCTAAGAGTATTGCAAGGCTGAAGAAGAAAGTTTTTAGAAGAAAAGTTTCAGGAAAAGGCACTTTTATAGCATAGCTCTGCTTCTTTAAAGGTGGTTTCCTGAACCAGCTCTGCAGCCCCTGTTCCAAACCAAAACAGAATTGCTTGGCTCTCAGTAAAATKTCACGTTTCTGTAAAGAGCAGATCCTACAATATCTCATTTGCTCTTGGCTTCTGAGTTGTCTTTTTCAAGTACAGCCTTCAGCGTGAGTAGATTGGAAGGGGTTCAATAATCTATAATAATCAGGAAATCATTCAGGTTCTTTGATTCTCTCTGAGTGGCAAAACAAGASCCTGTAGCTGGCAGAGATACAAACTTAATTGGGATAAGAATGGATCAGAGACAAGGCTGTGATCATCCATAGACATACAGGACAAATAATGACTACTGCAGCATTTTCAGTTATCAATCTTTACTAGAAAAAGACTGTGATAGCTCAATAGTATGTCTTGCATCAGCAAAAAATAACCACATGGTAAGGAAGGAGAGAATGGTTCAGGTTGTAAATGAAGAGGTTTTTTTTTCTGATTTCAGATTACCCCTATCTTAATTTTAAATTCAGTCCAGCACACGAATAATAAAACTATTAAAACTATAAAAAATCCTTTTATGGAGATATTATATGACAGGGAAAAAATACCAACCTATTTACAAAACATACATGGCAAAAAGAACTCAATGAGAAACTTTACCTCTATTTCAGAAAGGCTATCCCAAATATTATTAGACTTTTTAATGAAATATGAAAGACATTTCTGTTTATTTTTACCTGTGCTCCTCATTAATACTTTGTTTTGTGTGATTACTTTTACTGAAACACACAATTTTTTTTTTTTCTTTAGAGAGGGTTTTTGAACCCCTTCTATCTGTCAGAAATTACTACCTGACTGACACAAGGTCTGCGGTTGACTTCGGAGACACAAAGTAGGCATGTCAAATTCCAGGGCTTTATTAGTGACGAGTGACTGCTTAATGCTATAAGGAACAAATTTATATATTTAAATAGATGCATCTAATACAAGATTTTGTTCACTCTTGCACAATCAAAATTTATGTTAGAGTCTTGTTTTAGATAAAAAAGAAATGCAAGAATGGTCTTTGCTGGTTTAGGACAGTCATTCAACTGATTTTCATTCCTCTAGGTCACCAACATACACATACATTGGTGACCTRAGTGGTTTTTCTTTATTAGATCATCATTACTACTTTATTCACCAGTAAACTTTCAACATCTCCTGGGACATGTTGTAGGACACTTGTCAAGAAATGGAAGGAGATGAAGATAATTTTCATGTTATTACTGTCATGAGATGCCAAAACTGAGAAAGACATATAATAGAAAAGGTCAGCTAGAGAGATTTTTATTCAAGTTAGGGTCAGAGCTGTTTTCACTCTGCCATTACAAAAGGTTTGGGACAAGGAATAGTAAGATCTCACATAGAAGTTATTATGTTTTTAACATCAGAATGCCYTTCTAAACCAGGTGTCTATGACTCCTCAGTCACATGTCGTTTTTTTAACTTATCCATACAAGGACTAGTTTCTTCATTATTCCTAAGAGTAGGACTCCCATTCCAATAAATGATGTAATATCCAAAGAATTTATATGGAACAGACATTATTTTAYAGAATAAAATGTTTCCAGTGCTGAAAAACAAAGTTGCAATTGTTGCAACAGTTGACCTAATCCTTATTTGTGCAGTGGCTTCTATTAAAAACAAAATTAATGTCCACAGCATTGTTGTAAGGTGATCACATTAATTATGCCACATAACCATGAGTAAACTCCTAAATCCCTCCACATGTGAGAGATTCTGAGAACCTTCAGAGCATGCTGTTCAGCTCATATCCAGTGTCCAGTTAGAGCAGGGTTTGAGCAGAGAGTTTGAATGATTAACTGAGTTTCTGCAAAGAAAGGAAAGTCTGCTTTGTCCCACCTTCCATCATCAGCTGCTGCTTCTTCTCTTGCTCTCTTTGGTACTGGCTCTGGGGAACATGTGGCTGCATGGTGTCAGTTCAGGAGGCTGAMCCTCTGTGAGGGTCTATAAGTTAGAATGCTTCATATCCTCAGCATAAACTCATTATTCTTGAAATCCTTCCCTATGCTTTGACCATAAAAGGKATCTAGGGTAAGGAGATGAAGTGATGAGCTTGGGTGCAACTCCTGCAATGTATGTTCAAAGATGAATTGTTTGAATACTGCCCTATTGTGACCAACTGGAGAATTATTGCAAATTATTTTGATTACATAAGTATCTCACCAAATGTCTGTTCTTTTTTACTGAAGTGACTGCATCTTAAAAAAATCAAAGAGAGTACTAATATATCCTGATAATCTGCAAATTGTTAATTCTATCAGCAGTGGTGAAGGAGGTTTGGCAAATAATGTTTTCTTGCCAAACCTAAATTAAAGTTATGGTGAGACATTCAAACGGAGGAGAAAGTTCTGCTTGCAGATGGATGTGGCCTGTTAAATACAAGATCAAACAGTGAAAAAGAACTGTGTCTGAGACACAAAATGGTAGTGAGGGTTTTGTCCACAGCCATTCAGCAGTGGGACCAGGAGGGCAGAAGTTTTCCTTAAGGAAATGAAAATATTTCTATTGCTTTCTTGAAACAGACTGTGGGATTTAATAGGAAAACTATATTCCTGCTACAGCATTGTGCTGGATGTTTCAWGTGGTCTATAAAAGCTTATTATTTGCTATTAGTGTTCTTTCTAGTAAGAGTCTCTGTAGAATTCATTCAGTTTAATCGTAAATTTCCTAGGATTTTTCCTTGAAAGTTTACTAAAATATCTTCAGTAAAGAGACACATGCAAACTTTGTATTTACTGCTCTCCTGCCCTCAGGTGAGCAACTCTCTCAGGTCTGTTACATGAAATAATATTTCGCATGTTGCTTATTTATAATGTTTACTGCATGATCTGTTACCTGCTTTCATGAAAGGTAGCCCAGTTGCATGAACTTGCCAAATGCCAGCTGAAACAAAAATACACAAGATTATTTACTCCATTCATGGATTTAAAATGGAGGAGTCAGGGGTATAATAAAATGTCAGAAATAAATGCATCCTATTTAATGTAAAGATTGACAACCAAAGTGCTTCTTAGGAATTTTTGTCAGAATAACAATTCTTTTTTTCTCCTCTCCTCTAAATAGTCAGTGTCCCTCATACATAATAAGATGTAAGTTGGGTTTATTCTATTGACTTTTTAAAACAATTCTTAATATTGCTTATAAAATTCTGCCAGAAAGTACTCATTTTAATCATCAGTCAGCATTTTATTATATTATAATCCTTAATTGATTGACGTTTAATCACAGTCTTTGTATTTTACTATCCCTTGTCTCATAAGAGGCAATTTTCTCTTTACTGTAGTTTAACAGCTGATGAAAAAGATTTAAGGAAACCTATAAACTTAAGATTGGTTAATGGTCCCTTATAAAAGAATATTACACTTCTAGGATCCATTGCACAGATGTGATACTCAATTGTAGAAATGTGCATGGGGTTTATTAAATTACAGCACAAATCTTCAGTCTTCTGAATTATTGTTCATGTTGGTATTGTTAGGCAAATGGGGAGACACATTATTGCTTCCAGTTGTTCGCATTACTGTGGTGTAATACAGTCAGAGACAGCTGGCACATTGCTCTAGGCAAATGCACAGCTACAGCAGCTGCAGAGTTCTGGGCCCCCAGTGAAGGTCCAGCACCGCTGAGTCAGTACTGGGTGGCTCATCAAAAGATGGCCAGAAATTAAAAGAAAAAGTTGCTTTTTCTCAGAGCTGCTGCGCTGAATTTTGCGCAGCTAATTAACACGGCCTTTTTCTGTGTGGAGGGCAGTGGGCACGGGAAAGCAGTGTTAAAACCTCCTTGTTGCATTGCAGAGGGTGGACTGTAGATATTATTTGCTTTACTTATGAAAGCACAGAAAAAGGCGAGTTCTCAGCTGTGGCATGAAGAGTCAGTGTTTTCACAAATTTTGAATTCTACTGGCTGACATTTAAAAAAGAATACACAGGTGTAGGTTGCATCTGGCCATGTGACAATACTGTGTAAAATCAAAGGTTTTATGAATTACGTCATAGATGTTAGATTGTTAGATAATATCCCCCGTTCTTCATGGGGTAAAAGWTCACAACAAATCATTTAAATAACTAAAATATTCTATTTGAATTCTTTCATGTCCCAGCCTGCCGTATTTTATTCAGCTCATCCAAATTCCATTGATTAAAAATACCTTCCAGGAAGTCAATGAAGACTTTCATTGTTTCACAATTTTGTAAGAAGTCTCTTAATAATTTGTTAAAATAGTTGTTACTAAAAATATTATATTTTTTCCGCTTTGAATTGCTATTGACCAAAACCTTAGAGTTACTTTGTGGAATGGCAAGAGCTAAAGGGAAATCTGAGAGTCTTGCTCCTTTTTAGGCAAGTAACTGGARTGTGTTTGTCTTCTGAGTGGAATCTGAAACTTCAGCCTTAAAAGTAACACTCTGAAACTGCAGACAAGGAGGGAACTGCCATCAGAGCCATTCAGGGTGCTGGGCCAGAGGTAGAACCTTCCAGACTTCTACTTCCAACTTGAAAGTCTTCTGCTRGGCCATATATTAGAGTTCAAAGAAGCCTAAGCTCTTACCTGCAGTTCCTAAAACAGCAAGGACATGCTTTAATTAATGCCATGTATGCTCCAATTTTAACCCAGATCTGTTCTCATAAAGCAATTACTTCTAAAAGACCATATAAATGTGCATATTCTTAATTTTAAGCTGGTGCCTATCACATAAGGCTCTTGGATATTTTGCTATACTTTATAATTTTGTTTAGAAACACATGGCATTTGACTGCTTTTCTTCCTAATTCAAATTATGTGAGCAAACATCTAGAAAGGTGGCTTGGAAAAAAAGGAACTTCCACCAAAGTCTTGCCAAATCAGRTAAGATGTAAATAATGATGGTGTGCTCAAGAAGGGGTAAGGAACAATTAGAACCTTTACAAGAACTTGGYGTGCCTTTGCTTCCATTTAGAATCTAAAATTTAAGTGGTTGGTTGAATCCCCCAATTTTTGAAAATCCTTTTGCCTAGAAAATTTTCCAATCCTTCTTGTCAGCTAGAGACAAGGTAAGAGATTGCGACYTTTTCTTTTGAGTGATACTCTGGAGATTATCCTCAGAGCTTTGGATGCTCTGAGAGCTTTTGCCACTGTCTGGTTTACACTGTTAGACTAAATTTCCATGAAGGAAAAGTTAAGGCAGCTTTGGAGACAAAATGTAGCAGCTAGATTTCTGGGTAGAACTTCTCACAACACACATTGTATCAGCACCTGGAGTTGTCCTGGGTCCTCCAGGGACCTTCATAGCTTAACATGTTAAAAATTACGAATCCTTTAGAACTGGAAATTACC
>NW_026623461.1:429478-441978 GCF_030028575.1 Malurus melanocephalus
CCTGTGTGTACTAGGGTTGCTACCTCAGGTCAGCAGTTGATACTCCAATTGAATTCTCACTTATTCCACCACGAAGGGGTAATTGAGTACTTCCAGGGGGTCCCTGAGACTCTAATCTTTCAGCTCTCTTTTTGGCACAAAGAAACTCTGTACAGTTATAGCCAAATGACACCTGTTYAATAGCATTCTTTAACAGGTTGAGGTATATTTCCCACAATGATAAAAGGTCGGAAAGTAGTCTCTTTAGGATGCTGCTTGGCTGAGYTCCTGTTGATATGGTTATTTTCATTCTTCTGGGATTTCGTGTTATCAATGATATGTGAGGGAGTTTAGATCCTTAGACAGGCATATTTTTAATTATTTTAATCTACATAAGTTAATTGTGGCTACCCTTAGAAAACCATGTCAACTCACTACAAGCTTACATGCTGGAAAAAGACTATTTTCAGTTCTCATTTAAATTGTTTCCAAACTTGCATTTTTCTGAAGTGACCACAAAATAATAAATAATAATAAAAAAAAAATTAAAAAAAAATACCAAAAAAAAACCAAACAAAAAAAACCCAGAATCATAAGAATAAAATAAGATAGGGGAGGGTGTCTGCAGGGCCATCTCTTCTCTAAATTTCAAGCCAGAAAGGCAAGGCAGGAACTGTCTCTTTTGTCGTCGTTTAGGTCAATAGGTCAGATTATCACCACTTGGGTTGTTGAGGTATTGCCTGGTTGTTCGTATAACTTTTATACACTCAGGTCATGCTCCGGGTGAATATCCACATCCGTTTGCTGCAGAGCAAATGTGAGCAGCTCTGAAACGCTGCTGAAGCAAATCTGCAGATTTTGTTCTCACAAATGTTCTAAAAAACCCCCTTGCTCCTACGCTTTGCTCCGTACCCTGCGACAAAACATTCAACTCCGTGAACAAAGACAAAGAGCCGGAGCAGTGGGGTCGGTATTTGGCATGCAGGCTATTCAGCAGGTGCGTGCTAAATTGCATTAGACTTAACACCAGGAATCACATCACTAATTGGGCACCAACGTGAAGAATTTTTCTCATTTGGGACCTGAATTGCAACACTTATATCCCTTTAGGCAAGACATCACAACCTTCCTATCCCAAAGCAACAGCGCTACCGCTTGAGCTAAAGCAGAATCTCCATTAGCTAACAGCAGCAGTGCTTACTGTGTATTCTGTTTCTAGGCTGCAAGCCACAACAGGGGAAAGTCATTTCAATCCTTTAGTGATTTATAATCACTAGGATTTTAGGGCGCTGGGTTTTTTTTCTAACTTTCCATTTATTTTTAATTCTATGTGAGATCATTCAGAAGAAATAAGCAAAGATGGCACTGGTTCTCAAAATTCAGACAAAAGAGATTTTCACTTTTCAGTTTCWAGGAGGCTGGAGAAATGAGGAATGTTCTGCATTTTCTATCTTTTCTCATTTCTTTTCTCCCTCATTCCTACTATTTCATTGACCTGTGAAATCATTTCTCACTGTTCCTTTACTACAAGACACTAAAAGTTGTGTAAAGAACCTAAAGTCACATTTATAAAAACTGTAACAATTTTCCCCTCATGAATAACAGCACCTGGAGGTGCAGCTCTTTCCCAAGCTTTTCTGTGATGGGTCAGAAATGATACCTAGGTTCAAGGAGAAGTATTGAGCTCCTTATGAAATCAAAGCCCCCAGTTCTGAGAGACTGYCTGGCAAGAAGCACACACAGCTGAAGGATTTCATCTGTTGCACGCCAGCTGTGAGAAGTAGATGGTTATAGATTCCTCCTCTCTGCTGATTTAAGAATCCTGAGTCTCAAATCACACATGCTGCTGCAGCACTTAATGAACTGTGCATAATGATAAAATGAGATTATATGCAATTCATAATATTAAAATCGCCCATATTTCTATTAAAATCACAGTGCTAGATACATTTCCCTTTTCACACAGGCTCTTGATATCATTGTGGAAATATCCATATAGTGTTCAGATTTTAATTGCTAAAGGCAACTTGCCATGTGGGACTGTTTCCATAGCCCTGTACTTTTCTCTAAAATTTCTTCATTTCTATTTTTTGTTTTGCTAGGTTAGCTGTCTTCTTTTCTTAGATATATTTACAAAAGGAACATTACGGTATTGTGTTTATGCTATCCAGAACATAAGAAAACACTTCAGATAGAAGGAACTTTATCTGATTAAAGTATTGTACATAATCTTAATTTAAAATTCTCCAAGAGTATCCCCAGCATGAATGCAAGTGCTCTGTTGAAACGAGATCATAAAAAGCAGCAGAGAAAAATCATTTTATGATGATTATTTCCTCATCAATTAAAAAATATATTCCAAATAAATGTTATTATTACTAGATCTTTTCCTCTGTAGATATACATCTTGTTCCTAAAACACTTTCTGATCTAATTCCTAAGAAGTCCTGCCAGTGATTATTAATAGTTGAAATTAAGGAATAATCCTGTAAGGAAATATTATATTTCATTTCCCTTCCCTTTCCAATTCAAATGAAAAGAAGGAATTTAAATAATTTCCTAGGAAATCAGACACTCAGGAAAATGCAGTCAGAAATTCTATGGAAGCATATAATTTGAAAGTCAAAATTATAGAGATCAAAATGAAGTGATTTTGTTCTGCTGAAGCAAATGTTTTAATTAGCTCACTTCCAGGAAAGGTTTTGGGGGCTGGGAGAGATGGTTGAGGATTTTCTTGTCTCAACCAACAAGTTCTTTATAATAGAAAACTCTTCTAACAGAGATGATTTTTTTTCTTATTTGTATTTCTAACTATATTGTCCMGGACAAGGGAAGAAATAAATGCACAGAAGAGAACACAAGCATCTTTCAAAGCTAAACACATTTTCACCTATCCCAGGGAACACTCCTATGCTGCTCCAATTCTATAGTTTCAGATAATTTATATGGAGTTTATTTGTCACTCAATGGCAGCCAAAACTTGACACAATCAGGAGCAATTCTATTAAAAAGATGTGCAGGATGGGATTATTCCCTCCTGGTGACCACAAAGTCCTTCACAGAAACTTCCTCAGCTCTGAATGCCCGGACATTCCTCCCTGTGACACATTCATCATCAAACACTGTTGCACAAACAGAGCATAGGAGTCGTTCTCTGAATACATCATTTCACACACTCATTATTGATGAGTTAAAGGTTATCAATAACTCAAGGAAATACYATAAATCACCTGTCTTTTGTCAGACTGTTAGGTATCATATATGTGTCCTGTAGTTACCATTTATTTCTAGGGCTCGCTTGCTGTGGTCTTAACTTTTGTTATAACATTGTTTCACACCATGCATTGAAAAAGAAAAGACTACAAAGAGCCCAACTTCAGTCATGTCATTCTTCATAAAAAACAGCTAAACCCACCGTGTCTTTTGATTTTAAAACAGTAATTCTGAATTCTCATTTTTGCCAGATTGATCAGCTAGGGTTGCTGAATACATTTCGTCCAAAGATGCCTATAAGGATGCCTACACATAAGCACATCAGTGTGAGGAGTACRCACTCCCAAACTGCAGCTCACATGTGCTGCTGTGTATGTTTGTATTAGGAAGAACTSTTTCATTGRAAGAGTGGKTAAACATTGGAATGGRCTGCCTGGGGAAGTGGTGGAGTCACCATCCCTTAAAGTGTTCAAGGAACAACTGAAAGTGGCACRCAGAGTTATGGTTTAGTTGATATAGTGGTAAAACTAATCTTGTTTTTATATGTAAAAGGTTGGACTCAATGAYTYTGRAGGTCTTTTCCAATCTTAACAAAYCTGTRATTTGGTGGAGAGGAGCCACATGTCGGACCCACCCTGTTTTCCGCAGGTTTACCCCGAGGACACTGTCTGGGGATGTCTGGTTTGAGGCAGCCCATGTCTGGTGAGATGAATCCCAGACAGGCAGTCAGTGCAAGCAGCAGGTGGAAGGGAAGAGAATCTCCCCCTTGCAGAGCACACATCTTTCAGTTAGTGTAATTCTTATTTTATCATATTCACTTAGCAAAATGAAACCTAACATATATTTTGAAAAGCTTCTCAGTGTTTCTTTTTCTGTRATATTGTGTGGAATTTCTTCCCATAGACACTCATTTCTTGTTAGCAGAATGATTTCTAGTTACCATGTCTTTCTTACCAGATCTCTCTACCCCTTCCTTTGGTACTTTCTTTGATACTAGAAGGGGACGGAAGCAGGTGCCTTTTGAAAGATGAAAGAAGATGTGGTTTTATAGCAGCCTATGTTCATTACAGCACAAAAAGGCTGGACATGTCTAACATATGCATTGTCTGCTGACTATATTCATACTCTACTGAAGCCTTTGAGAGCATGCTTAAGGGCTAGCATAGAAGTAATTCCTRTGCCTGGTGACCCTGCATGTTTTGCCTGGCACATCTGTCCCAGGGGTTCGCTGAATTGGGGCCACAACACGTGCTTCTGGCTGCCCACGTTCTGAGCTGAAATCACCAACCACTTTAGATTTTTTTCCCTGTGCCTCTTAACAGAGGAGAAAAGAAGCATTTAAATCAAGGAGTAGGAGCATGCAGTAAGGATATGCATGTATTACAGAGGGGGAGCTGAGACAGAGTAAAATCCCGCTGTGCTTGTCCTTTTTGTGGTACACGTGGAGAAGCAATGTTAAATCAGAAGAGTGAGGAATAATTAATGCTAGTTTGTAGGGGATAACTAAAGCAATATCACTGCATTCTCAAATTGCACAGAAAACCAACTGTGTAGTTGGGAGGTAAATAAATGTCTTCCTRGGCTCTTCTCAAAGAATAGAGCAGTTGTGACAACTTGTCTTCTCTTTCAAATRTCACTAATTATTTAGGTGGAGGGAATGTTTGTTTTTTGTGGACCAAGAAAAGCTGTTTTGCRAGTCTTGGATTCTGGAAGCATTGTAAAAATGTGAATCCCACTTTATAATACATCAAAACATCCCTTCCAAAACATCTCTTCACATATTTGTGAGGGGTCTGCATCACATACATAATAACAGTGCTTTCTGAATATATCAGGTGGAATTGTACATAAAAATTTCTGTTYCCAAAATTAATTTATGTGTCCGTTTCTTGTATATGTTTGAACACTTGCCTTTTACAGCAAAGACAGTTTTGTCTGATGAGTATCTTCTTATATTTTGTCTCAGTTTTCCTCTTAAAACCAACTGTGAACAGTCAAAAATGTTAATGTGGAAGTCAGCAGTATTACACAAAAGTCATTGTTTCATAAGAGAAAAGAGAGATTAACTTTAATAATTTAAGACAGTCTCTAAATTAACAAAGAGGAAGTGGACAGTGTAGCCATGCTGAACCTTGATGGATGCCCTTTTCCCTTTTTTTTTTTCTTTCCAGATTCATAGTGGTGTCACTCAAGTTTCGAAATCCAGCATTACCAATTGCCATCATTACATTCAGCCTCACATGCCCAGAGCAAGRCACTGAGGCTCATAGCTGCAGCTTTGAGGATGAAGAGCTTTTGTGTCAGACTACACGAGATAATTGGACCCCTGTACAACTCAGATCAAACCCTGACTTTTGGAAACTAATACTGCTTTAACCAGGAGTCTTGGGGTTGAGGAGGGATGCAGGTGATTACTAAGCACCAAATCTGAATATGGGTTTATTATTCTAATGAGACAAAGCAATGAAGAAGAGTGTTGTCAGACGAGATTTTTTTTTTTTTTTTTTTTTTTTTTTTTTTTTGTGTATGAGTTTGTTCTTAACCTGTCAACTTGCACAGCTCTATCCATACATCCAAACCTTCTCCAGTCTGCAATGGAGGTGCAGGGGTCTCGGCAGCAAAATACCATGACAGGGAATTTAAAATCATCCAAATTTTTCTATTTTTGTTGTCAATCAATTCATCTGTGAAGAGGCAGCAACRTGGGAAATTACAGAGTCAACGTTACCTCAGTACTAAAAGAAGCTTTTAATTTATTGAGTAAAAACACATTCTGAAAACTGGTATTTTCTTTTTAGTTTGAAAGAGACATTTGGGCTATTGACTATAAGGTACATAGACAGGTCAAAATTAATACTCCTTAAAAACARTATTGTGGTTGCACTGACAATAACTTGGCATTCCTGACTGATTGACAAGATGCTGTGACATCACATTGCAGCTCCTTTACCTGAGGGAAGCACAGGCTGCMTAGTGCTGGCTTGGAATATTTTGCCAAGAGCTCAAGTCATACAAATACAATTATAATGGCTTAGGAGGTTAAAAATTGTTTTGCCTTGTTCAAAAACATTATGGATCAGAGATTTGCTCTTGGAGGGGAAGGTATGAATGGCTCACATTTTGGGGAGCCAGCCATAGCCCCGCTTTCTGAAATGGAGTCTCAGTTGTGTCTGGCTGTCTGCATCAAGAAGACAAAGTTAGGAAAAAAGAGCAGGCAGGATGGCAGCCTCCCTTGATAGTTTTCTGCTCTTCAAGGACATGTACTTGGAAACTCTGAGGCAGTGAGCCAGTTTTCCATTTCAGCTTTATGTGCTGCTCAATCAGTGCACATACAGTTTTTAAATGCAGGTCTCCACCTTGTCTGAAGGGCAGTAATTAAGTGGGGTTTTGGTTGCCCCAGGCAGCCAGATAATAGGAACTTTCCTATCTTGATGAGCGGTCCCAGAGGATCTGTGCTTTTGGTACCTCCTGACTTGTCTGCTGCAACAGACTTGATATGGGGCAACCTTGAAAAGTGCTCAGGAGCACCAGTGAGTGTGGCAGGTGACTGTCTGCTCACTGAGCCRTGTGCCACATGCAGGGCATTTCCAGCTGACTTTGGGCTGAGTTATTCCAGTTATTCCTGCATCCTTTGTCCTGGCAACTGCAACTGGCTAAGGATGCTGCTAACAGTCTTCAGATTTGTTTTTAGAGGCGGTGAGTGGGAGAGAAAACATTTTTGTTGAGAGCTTTTTTAGGGTTGGGCCAGAGAGATGAGACTTCMCCTATTGTATGAGGATTGCTGCTTCACTGGCTCAGCATAGCTCAATAATTTCATCATTAGCATCACTCCACATTTCTAAAAGCAAGTTCTTTGGCAACTGTACATTTACAAGGGGCAATTATTTACTGTATTGATTGTTCTTATTTTTAAATAAGTTAAATTGTGTTAATTCACCTGGAGGTTACACTAAGTGCACAGTGCATTGTTACAATCAAAATAAAAGTTCTAATAAATAATGGGAAACACAGCTGGGAAAAGTGGCCAGCCAGTTTTGAGGAGGCACTGTCATAAACAGGATTTACTGATCTGTAAGGCTCATATTACCTTAACTTTGTAAGGCATAGGGACTTTGCCTAAGCATCCTAAGTTAAAAAGAAATGGYGAAATAGTATTTTTAAAAATTAGATTTTCCTTTGCGTACTTAATCCAGCATCTGATGTTAAACAAAACTAAATCTGCTCTCAAGGTCTTCATCTCTCTCGTGCTAGTTGTCTGACACAAATGGTAGGGTAATGAGAAGAAAGAGATGTCAATAATATTGAATATCTTATTAAGTTAAAAATCTAGTTCATTTTCCAGGAATAAAACCAAAACAGAATCTAAGTAGTCAGAAGTTTGTCAGTGATTCCAGGGTTGCATTCTGCACTGGTGATTCTTAGGTGTTTTTAACAAAGATTGTAGTGAATCTGGAGATGCTACTGTGAGACATTGTCAGTCTTGATATTTATTCATTGCCACATTTTTAAATCCTGTTTCACTGAAGCCTATATATTTCACGGAAATTCTTGTCCAATAATTTCTGTGAGCAGTTTGAATTTTGTATTAGAGCACAAGGAAGGAAGCTGAATTCTCCAAGAGAAAGAGACAGGAAAGACAGTTCTGTTCATTACCCAGCCTAATTTAGTTAATCTGGTTTCTTTTCTAGAGGTTTTTTCACTCTTTTTTTTTTTAATAAAAAATGTCCAATTGCTTTCACTTCACAGTATGAACCCTCAAGATTTATTCACAAAGCACAAGAGATGTTTTCCACATGGAGTTGCTTGAGGGATTATAGGGGAAAAAAATGGTACTTTACTCCAATTAAGCCAAGCAGAGCTGAAGATAAAGGACTTCTGAATATCTGACTTAGTGCCTCATACTTTTAAACAGTTCTTCTCAACAGGCTGTAGAGAGAAAGAGAAACTTTTACCTGGCAAAAATGTAATACTTTCTAAAATTGAGTGAAACACATCTGAAAGTGCATAACTCACCGGGCTTTTATGTGATGTACAAATTCATGTGTCTTTTTTTCCTAAAGAGCTCATATGGCAGACCTTACAATTTCAAAACAAAAACTTCAGACTTGTTTCACAATCAAGTTTTATTTAACATTTTCTTTTTTAGGTCTTTAATAGATCCAGAAATTGTAGAAATAAGAGTGGAGAATAATTTTGCAAGGCTACTTTTTAATATCTTAGATCATTCTGTCATAAAGTCATGGAATCATTTATGTTTGAAAAGACCTTTAGGATGAATCCAGCTGTTAACCCAGCACTGCCAAGTTCACCCYTAAACCACGTCCCCARGTGCCACATATACACCTCTAAATACCACCAGGGGATGGTGACTTCCCAGGCCAATCTATTCCAATCTTTGACAAACCTTTCAGTGAAATAATTTTCCTAATATCCAGTTTGAACCACCCTGGTCCAGTTTCCGATAATTTCCTCTTGTCCCAGCACTCGTTACCTGGGAGAAGAGACTGAGCCCCACCTTGGAACAGCCTCGGGTCAGGCAGTTCTGTAGAGTGATGAGGTTCCTAAGGAGCATCCTTTTCTCCAGGCTGAACACCCCCAGCTCCCTCAGCTTCTCCTCATCAGAGCTGTGCTCCAGACACTTCCCCAGCTCTGTTGTCCATCTCTGGACACTCTCCAGCACCTCAGTGTCTTTCTTGCAGTGAGGAGCTCGGAAATGAGCACAGCATTCAAGGGGCAGCCTCGTCATTGCTGAGCACAGGGGGACAATCACTGCCCTGGCCCTGCTGGCCACACTGYTGTTGATATAGGCCAGGATGGCATTGGCCTTCTWGGCCACCTGGAAACTCTACTGGCTCTATTGAGTACTTCAAGCTGATTTAAGATCTCAAGTAAATTACCTGTGTTTTCACCTGTTTTTTTCTTCCCAAAGTTAATTTTTGCATTTGAGGATATCTGAAAAATAGAAGTAAGTTTTTACTGTCTTTCARCATTCCATTAGCAGTGCTGGTTAAAATACAGTATATATGTAGCTGCCAGCTTTTTTGATGGTTATGCTACCTAAAATTTCAACATTTAAATTTAAAATTAAGCTATGTGCTTTTATTTCAGCAGAAAGAAAAAATACTGACAAAATCTCTAATTCATTTGCTTCTCTCTCCCTCCCTCTTTTGACAAAACACTCTGGGAAAGTCAATGCTAGAAATTCTTAGAAACATCCATTAAATAGTTTGGGAGGGTGGGCAGGTTTAAGAGGGACTTCTGTCTCCCACGTTTCTAAACAAAACTGAAAGATTCAGGGCAMCTCAAGAGCTAGTGAAATGGGATTTGGATTTCCAGTGTAAACCTTTTCAAGTACCCTCTGCTTGGTCAGTGTCAGTGTCCATAATAGCAGTGTGCCAGGTCTGTGTCCAGTCTGTACAGATGACAAACAGCAGTACTGGTGACCTGCTAGCTAAATGGAGAAAAAACAAGGGAGATATTCCTATAAAACTCCTGGATAACTTTCTCTCATTGCTATGAATACTGATAATAAATTATAATTTTTTCCTACATTTAAATGTGTTTCATTGTGGCTCTGTGCTGAACTCAGTGCAGAGAAACCCTCCAGCAGCACCTATGCAGGTCTTATTAAAGCCAAGGAGCTGAAAGAGAAACACCAGGCTCCTGAAYTTCCTCTGTTGTTGCTGTGCCCCTTGTGCTGCCTTTGCCCTGTGCCCACAAGTGTGAGAGCCCCTGCACACCTTCAGGCAGCCCTGGGCTATGCCAACAGCCAGGGCAGAAAGTGTCAGTGAAAGACACAGGAGCTTCTCTTGTTGATCTGAAGACGTAATAATTTATGAAAATGAAAACGGTGACACTCAAAGATCCATTTCAAATGGACTGAAAAAAAAAAAAAAAAAAAAAAAAAGCAAAGTCTACAGGAATGATTAGAGGAATTATCCAAAGTCCCCTTGTTGTAGATAACTCTGTAAATGCATTATCATGTTGCATTTTCTTTTCTTTTAGATGGATTGTGCTAAAGCATACAGGCTCATCAAGTTACAGAAGTGCAGTTAAAGAAATCAAATTCAAAGACAAAATGAAGTAGTCATTCCCTGCACTAAACTCCTCTTACACAAAGGCAATATTTCAYTGAAAGGCAATTTAAGAGTAAATTAAAAGATCCTGATTTCTATAGGAAATAGACTGGACCATTGAACAGTCAGCTTGATTTGTTTTTAAACAGCACACTTCATGCAAAACTTCCAAAGATAAGAGGAGAAAGAACTACAAATGCTATTTACATGCTTGTCACTACAAGAAAAGATCAGGCGGAAATGTGAATGCAACTGATGACAAGTTTTAGGAATCTGTCCTTAAATTTTCTGGGAATACATGAGACTGGCAAAAGGTAACAGCCTTGTTACACCAAAGTGAGGCCTCTTAGTTTAACATCATGATGTAGAATATATGTAACAGATAGCTTGACAGCTCCCTCGCAAAACACTCCYATATCTGAAGTATACAAAGTGAAAAAAAATTAGTGGCAAGTGACTCTCAGACTGCACCTAACCAATTTGGGACAGCTATGCAAAATTCCTACTGACTCCAGAGGTCCAGGATCAGGTCCATAATGACTGAAAGGCAGCATGACTCAGTTAACAACAAAAGACAATTCTGATTGTATTCCTCTGTGAGCAAAGATAAAAACTACTAACCTCCRTACTGAAAATTAAGGGAAAAAAATTAAGGAAAAACGTGGGCTGATACCAAACTCTAAGCAGAMGGTACTGCTGAAATTGCCGAGAGCCAGCAAGCGCCTTTGGCGGCGGTGTAACGAGGCACGGGCGGGAAAGGCAGCCCGTGAAGGGCCCGAGCGGTGGCTCTGAGCGCTGTCACCCGAGCGCTCCGGCAGCGTTCTCGCCTCAGAGAGTGATCCCTGTCACAGCATGCCTGCTTCAGCATCCCTGCCACAGCATCCCCGGCTCAGCATCCCTGCAACAGCATCCCTGTCACGGCATCCCTTCCACAGCATCCTTGCCACAGCATCCCTGCCACAGCATCCCCGGCTCAGCATCCTTGCCACAGCATCCCTGCCACAGCATCCCTGTCACAGCATCCCTGTCCCATCATCCCGGCCTCATCCCCGCCACAACATCCCCGGCTCAGCATCCCCGGCTCAGCATCCCTGTCACATCATCCCGGCCGCGGGAGCGACAGCGCTCAATCCGCGCAGGGACCGCGCCACCTCCTGGCAGCCTCACTCGCGACACCCGGCCCGGCTGCGGGCAGCACCTGATGCTGAACTCGCTTTCCAGGCCTGGAAAGTGCCCTGCTCTTCCCTTTCTCCTTCTCGTAAATGTCCTTTAGCTACTGCTTCCGASTGCCTGCCTTCTAGCGCCGTGACATAGAGGAYAGTACAGTGCACGGCATTTTACCTYGGGTGAGGGACAAAGAAAYGGGRYATTTTTCTSTCTTTAAGGAAAGTTTGCTGAGCTGATTRTTGGCCCAGCATCTGTTTCTTATATTCAAGTCAACGAAACTGGAAGAACTTGCTATGACTCTGAATAACACGACAATCCAGCCCCACTAATCCCCARACAAATGTTAAATATACATTTCTCCTCAAAATCCTAGTTAGGTAAATTCCATCTGAGTTTCCTCTCCTCAAATTCCAAGTTGGGTAAATTCTATTTTAGCTGTCTAATTTTCCATAGCTATTCTCTAATAATATGTCTTGTTTTGTAGAAACAGCAGGGGAGAACAGATGCTGTGTTTTTACCTAGAAATAAATGCATTTTTTTTTCTCGCTGGAGCAAATTACTTTGAAAAAAATCACATCAGCTTGAATTATTTGTTCCAGTAAGTAACCCTAAGACAGACTAGAATGTGGCACAGATTTCGTTCCCAAAGCAGAAATTCTAAGGCTGAATTATTTGGAAAATATCTTAGGGACAAATGCTCTTTTTTTCTAATTTCAATCAGGAGGATTACATGGTGAGAGAGATACTTTATGCATCAGTTCAAAGAGGAGCCAGACCAGCCTAAACTTTCTTTCTCTTGAGTTCTTTTTGTTTTCATGCTGCCAGGCTCCTCAAATTCTACTTATGCTTATATCAACCAATCAGTTAAAAAAAAAGTTCTTCTGTCGGTCTTGATCACCTTTCTCTGCTCTCATTGCTGCATTTTGAGATATTAGGAACCCCTGGGGAAACRCAGTACCTGTGCATGTTCCCACTAATTGACTTCCACATTGCTGTCTGGTGCTGCTGCCTACTCTTATGTGTGAGGACTGCATGAATGGATTGTTATTAACTCTCCTCCCAGCC
>NW_026623461.1:446978-504537 GCF_030028575.1 Malurus melanocephalus
AGTCAAATAAAGCTTTAAAGAAAAGGTTAGTACTTCCTCTTACCTAGAATAATATATCTCATTTCTATCAACTCATCATGATCATATATTCTGGTCATTTTATTTAAAATTTCAACTTGCCAAGGGGAATTAATAACACAGAGAAAATTGTGAGTTGCTTGTATGCTGCACACTTACTAAAGATAGGAGTCATTATGGCTCAATAATGCAACAATTAAATGGGGAAAGGAAAACTGTACATTAAGTTGTGTGTGTGTGAATGTATTTGTGTGTAGCCATTTTATATGGATGTTTACATATTAATTTATTTGTAAGGGAATCCAGTGTTTATATCACAGGTTGAGGATCAAAATGGTATAAATATTCTCAAATCACTGAATGAGAATGAGAGATTTGATAGCAGAAGAAGCTTTAGCACCTCATCTTCTGATTCACGCTGCTTTTTCCCACAGTGAGAATATCTTTCAGAATCTAATGTCATTGTTTTCTTCTAATCATGGTTTCAGTGCTGAGGCTTCCAATGTGTAAGTGCAGGAAAGGCCCCTGTGATGCATACATATCTTCCAGGCTTTAGATGGCACTAAATCAGCAGCCACTTTTGGTTATTGCTGATTTGCAGTGGATTCCAATAGTTGTTTAGAAGTGAAGGTGCTTATCAGGTCAACGAGCCCTCCAAGCCCTAATGAACTCTCATTAAAACATTCTTCATCTCCCAGGGCCCCAAAATCACTGCAAGTCTCCAGAATGAGTTCTTCAGTTATTTCCAAAGCAGGTGGGAAACCAAGGCRCTATTTTTGCTGTTTCTTCTGTGTTTTTGTGATACTCTCGTGTCTCCTGGCAATTTGTACAGTTACAAAAGCATTGAAAACATCAGTGCTACCAGCTTACATGGCATCTGTTTCTCTCAGGTCCACAGCAGAATCTGAGGGAAGAAAAACAGCRCAACTTTCAGCAGTTAAGAAGTATTTCTATCACTGTTACAGCCAGCTGCATTTTAAACCCTTTTCATCTCCCCCAAACGCATCCAGCTAGTGAGAGCTTTCTCACCCCCTCTTTAAATGTACTTTTGCACAGTCCTTAGACTAGACCACTGGGCTAAAACCCTCAGCTTTTCACAAAAGCAGCAAATCTAGCCATGTTCGGCGCCTGCAAAGTTGCTTCTTCAGAACAGGGCATTATTTATTCATTGCAGAGTACACAGCATTTTGAGAAGTGAGATAAAACAGTGGAAGGCCTATTTCTGAATCCTGCTTATTCCTGTGAGTTTTGTTAACTTTTTTTCGCAATGGACACCCTTTTCCTAGCCTAGAGGCTGTTGCAGCATCCCCTACTTTCATTACCCCCTCGCAGCATTTTCTTACAACTAAACGCTCCCCAAGCTACCCTTGTGGAGCCAGGGATTTMTTTATTTTCTAAACAATTTGGTTTTCTCCTTCTCTGAGGCTTTGGTCAGGGAAAACACACCTGTAAGCCTTGGCTGGAGACAAGCACGTGCCTGTCTTGCAGTTATTAACTCCCTGCCCTCTTCCTTGTCGCTTGKTTTTTCTCTCAAGATAGCTCATCTCTGCCATTGTTTTGTTTCTAGCTTGGTTTCACCCTAGAATTCTCTTTGATTTAATTCTCTGTAGTCAGGTGGAATAACACCAAGTTAGAAAATGTAGGTACATACTGCTGTCAGAGAAAATAATACTTCTATCTCCCTCATTATTCTCAGAGGAGCTTGTGACTCAGAACATAAAAGAAGTGGAAAGCACTGGCAGTAAAGACTGTTCCAGAAGGGATTGTAAGGCAGGATTTTTGACAAGACAAGGACCTGCTATCCCCTACATGGATCACTAGTATRTACTTCACTACTGGTGGGGCAGTGGTATTTTGCTCACCTGGATGTTTTGTTTTCATACCTTCAGCATGTGAAGCTCATGTTCACTGCTATAATCAGTGATAAAACCTTTCTTGGTGTCTATTCTGCCAAGGCCAATCCCAACATGTCCCTGCACTTCCTCTGTCCACCAACCTTCCTTTCACATTGGGAATGATATATACTGTGTCTGTTTTAAGCATTTTCCAGCCTGTGAGGGCTGCCCTGCTGACAGTGATCAAGGAAGAATCTCATGCAATGGCAGTGTGAGTCACTGAGAGGATGGAAGACAGCTAAAATGCTGCATATCTTATTGTGTGCCAGCTTTTTATGCCATGCCCAACACCCAGTCTCATTTGCTTTTGCGTGTGCTTAGGAGCCAAGTGTCTCTTGTGACAGCACACCCACTGAACTGTGCAGACACTGAGGGTGGAATCTGAGTGGGCAGTGGRAAGCTCAATCCACCTTCTTGCAGAGCTACTTGGCATCACTAGACATTGGATGGGAAAAGTGCCCCTTAGATTTCATTATTCAATAATGACATCTCTCTCTGGTCTAGGAGGATCTCTGAAGAGAAATACTTTATTTACTCTAATAGAGATCTTGAATCTTAAAATCTTTATATGTTCTGGTGGTTTGGGGCTGTCCATATACACACAATGTATAGAGATAAATGTGAGTGGTTCAGCTGATTTTCCCATAGTATAGAATTAATTTTGGAAATGTCAAATTCAGGTATATGAGAGCTTGAAGTGAAATGCACAGAGTGATACTGTGGATCTAAACCCCTCCAAAGAACCTGAACAATGTTAGATATTTCATGTCAACATTGTGATCAGAACAAAAACTTCCATAGGCAGTTTACAAGGGGTTACACTGCCCTGGCTTGCAAAACTGAACTGTGCAGAAGAAGAATGTGTTTTATATCCCAAGACCTCAGGGCCTCTCCCAATGAAGAGCCAACATCAACCTGAAATCACAACTTTGAAATGAAATTTCCAGATTCAAATAACTGCATTATATCCCACTCAAAAAAATCAGTCTTTCTTGCAAAATATCTTCACAGTGGAGGTTTCCTGTTCAGCATCTAGGAGACCCTCTTTAAAGAAGATGTGGATTTAATTCCCCTTTCATTGGCAGAGGTTCAAACCCACCATTCCCACCTCTCAAGGGACACCCTAATCAATGAGCAGCCATCTGTTCGGGGTAAGGGGGGAGGGCTTCCCCCACGTCCCTTCCTGGTGTCCTCCCACTGCTCTGCAAGAAGATGTCATGACTAATTGGGCTAAGTAGCTAAATCACCCACCTGAGAATGGGGGACATTCTGGTTCCTGCTCCTGGTTCAAAAGCTGCTTCTGCAAAAAGTAAGATGCACTTGATGTGAATCAGTCTCCACACCTTTGAGGGCTGTGGGCAGAGTGAACCCTGGGCCAACACCCACAGATCCRTATTAATGCATGCAAGGACATGTATATGTGTATATATATGTACAGACATGAAATTAACACCCTTTAATCCTTTTACTTATAGTAAATATTACAATAGGACCAGCAGACAATAATCCAATTTAAAAAAAAAACCCTTTAAAAATGTTTGTGACCAAGATATGTTATTGGTTTTTTAAAGGCATCACTTTTGCACAGAAAAAAAAAGGACAGAAAATAAAATGTCAGGTTTTGATTACTAAAAACTGGAACAAGATCTTGTTTTGCAATTGACATGACAAAAAATGAGACAATTATTTTTTAAAAAGTAAATAAAAGTATTTATATTTTAAGGGGAAACTATGTGTGGGTGAAGATTATATTTTTGTTAGAAACAACATTACTTTTTGAAGGTAATGTTACGAAACTACTGTGGAGTATTTTAGGGGAACATAGGAAATCTGATGTGTTAAAAGCTGGGACACTTTTTTCTCTGCAAGAAACATCTGCTGAGTTGTTGTTTTGCCTGTAAATTCCTGTAGATAAAAGATTGAGAGTTGGACAGAATAGGCTTTAAGCCATGAAGTGTTACTGATTAAAATGTTTACAAATTACTGTTGTGTAATTTGGTAATTTCCTCCCCCCCCCCAAAAAAAAAAAACAAAAAAAACCAAAAAACACTAGAGGTGAAATTCTTTTGAAAGAATTTTGAAACAATTGCGTATATTACAACTGTAGGAAATGGTTCTGACTTTTCTAGTATCTCTTGGTGATCACATATCTCATTTCTGTGTGTTAACCTACCATAATGAGGTTTTGTTAACCCTTTGTACAGCTGAGTACCATGACTTTTCATACATCAGCTTGGACTGTCACATGGTTGACTTAGCACCAGTGAACACTTCACAACCACAGATTCATTTTCCTCATTTTGTTAAGTGGCTAATTATAAAGGTTCACAAAAGAATTGACACAAGGGAAGGAGACAGCCACACTTCTGTCAGCAGCCCCACGAGGCCTGTACAAGTGTCACTTGTAAAACAGAGCACAAATTAAACAATGGCTATAATAAGATCTAGGGGCTGCTGGATAATGAAAGAAAACTTCCTGTGTAGATGCAAAACAGGCACTAAATGGGTTGTTTTTATGTTTGACAACAGGGCCCTTATGTAACTCTTCATGAATTCCGAGTCTGCTGTTAAGGTAATGTTCTTGGACTAGACTAGATGGTAACAAGCTAAATAAAATGACTACTATTTATTTTGTGTCTGTGACTGTGATTTCCAATTTAATTTCCATACTACAGTATATCAATAAGATTTTTTAAAGCAGAGTACTGTGCATGCACTCTTTCCTAAATAAGTAGATTTGCTAGCACATGTAACTGCAAAATGTACAGTAATGCATTTTAAGAACAAATGCAATCAATGTGTTAACAAATCATTCGCTCTGTCTACAGTCACCAGCTCCATATTACAAATAGTTGAATTTAAGCTAAAGAATAAATTTAAGCAGCAGCCTTTTCCTCAACTGCRAGATTTCTATATGGCAAATTGGACTTTATTTTGTTGGTTTAAGTATTTAATGAAATGGAATGAAAGTCTTTTTTGTGCATGTGCTGTTTCTCCCTTTCACTATAATACTGCTGCTYTCTATGCATAGTATTTGCATCATTATGTAAGACATTTGCAAATATGGTATGGTGTGTTTGCCTATGGGAAAACCCTCTCTTCTAATGTATTCATGAAAGATAAATTAACAGTGCTTTAGGTATGATAGAGAGATTCATASTATAGTCTCTTATAATGCTGATATTAAAAAGCAAGCTCATCATTTAATAAGGAAAATGTTAATCTTTTCCAATCATGGCAATGTTTTATTTCTGAGAATGACTTCCCTCCACCACTGTTTTTTTGTTAGTTATAATTTTAGTTTAGCATTTGTATTAGGCTGATACCTAGATACCAGCAAGTCAGAACACCATTGTGCTGACACTGTACAATGACAGCRTCCCTACCAGAAATATCTTTGTTTCTATTTTCTTTTTTCTTCTGAGTTTCCTTCTTCCATTGATCTTCCCTTTTTTTTTTTCACAGTATAAACCCCAAGCATATCTCCTCCAGGATGCTGATATTATATTTTTGCCAGTCTCAATTTAAAAAATAACCAAACACACAACAACAGGTATGAAGCAATTTTCTGCATGATGATGCAGTTCCTGATTTTCTGCAGATCCCTGATTTTCAGGTGAAAAAATTTAGATGTTCTCTGGCCACCTGGCCAGAAATGCTGCAAACCTGCCTGCAGGAAGCTGTGTGTCACAGCTACATTCTGCATTTWTGCTTCTCTGGCAGATGCACTGATTTCCTTGGCTCTGTCTGTGCTCTTGTATCAGCTGAGGTCTCAAAGTTGCCCCAACAACCCAAAATGTTGATTCCTGTGCCCACCCAAGTCCAGAGCAGACCAAGTTCCCTCTCCAGCAAGGATGCCCAGACACACTCCCAAATCTTACATGCAAATGCACTGACGTAAACAACCCAGARGCCATCAACTTCAGCTTCTCCACTCTGAAGAGTAGAAACCCAACACAGCAGAGCTACCAAAATACATCTTTTGCACTTCATGGAGACGTACAGTGGGACAAGGCAAAAGGACTACACAGGGGGATTATATCAGGCAAGAACAAAAAAAAAAATCCAAGAAAGTGAATCCTTTGTCTGTCTTGAGACATGTAGGGTTCTTATCTATCTATCCTTCTTTTTCTGTTATCTTCTGAATGCTTGCTGGTACCACATCCCTATATCTGTCTCATATCAATGCTCCACATTTCTCATTTACTTATTTTTAATTTAATGTAATCTACCCCAATTTCCTGCACAAAATCCCCCGGGTCCTGTAGAACAGTCAGTGAGAACATCCTCTGTGGAAGTACCCTGCAATTAAATACATTTTATTATTGAAACAGTAAGATTTAGTAGAAACTGTTGGTATCCATGACATTTTTGTCATTAAKRGAGTTGGACTCACAATCTGTCGCTSAGGAGAAAACYGGAATCAGGACCCTGTACAGCTGTAGTCAGAGCAAAATGTTTCATCCCACATGCTCTTGAGGAAACCTATGGAAGGACCTAAGGTTTCCCATAGCTCACCAGGGCACTAACTGTGGGTTAGTACATGGCCTGACCTGGGAGCTGTAMCAACAGACTTTCTCAATTCACAGATTTCTGAAATGTGAAGAACTTCAACTTTTTTGACTGAGATCCTGAGCACCTTTGTAAGTATGTTTTTTTCCTGTATTTCACTTATGACTGTTGTTTAAGAAAAGGGAATGTATCATGCTCCACAAACACATTGGCCCCAAACATAATGGTTAAAGAAAATAGAGAAAGACGTAGCAGAGAGTCATTCTACATTGATTTTTTCATCTTCAGATCGTACCTGTTCCCCCCTGCCTTCTGCTGTTTCTTAACGGTCTGAGATACATAATTTTCTTGTCAGTATGAGAATTATTACTCAATCCTGAGTAACACAGATAGAAAATCCTTAGAGTTTGTCTTTTGGTTCCTCATCCTGTCAYCTCTTCTGGTGTCATATGATGATTTTTTGGACTTGATTGGTAGACCTTTCTCTTGCCAAAATGTAGAGTGGCAAAAATCTGAGCAACCTAATGAGTGAGTCCAGTTTTTAAGGATGCAAGTCATGTTAACTCCTGCTAGAGTGTGCTTTAAGTGAAGGTCATCCTTCCCTGAKAAGTCAAGGTCAACATGATATCCCAGCCTGGGTTTAGATATAGCTAACAAAGTGTTAAATCTTTGGGTACACAGAAGGTTTTTCACCTGATACCTTGCCAAATATTGAAAAAGACCTTTTGGAAATAATGGAATTATTGCCACAACTTAGTGTGGCAATTTTTTTCTTTTTATGCTAGGGCAAAGGACTTAAGGAGAGTAGGAGAACAGCAAGTCTTGATTAAAAGCCTACACTAAAAAATTTCCAGCTTTATTCTGCAAATTAAAGTAACAATATGTTTTGTAAAAAAAGGCACCAACCCGCAGCTTCCTATTTTTCAAGATAGATCAGTAATAACTGAAATTTTTAATGAAATTAATAGTTTGATAGGTGTAGACTTCACATAGATATATAGGCTTGATTTGTGCAATTTGAATGCGTGTCAAAGGAAAGATAAATTTTTTATTGTATAGAAAAAGCTATATAGTAAAGTTTACATTTGCCTTTAAAAAACTTATTTAAATCTGATTTGGCATATTAACAGAATTCCAGTGGGACTGGAGAGGAGCTTCACAGAAATGCAAGTGGCAACACCTAGCAGGCCACAGCTATCAAAGGAAGTCATTCAGAGCATCATAGACAACCTCACTATCACAGCTTCATAGACATACCTGATACATAAAATCAGTTTAATATCTGCCTAGCCATTTATAAATCAGCCACTTGCATAATCATTCTAAATGGATACACAAATAATTGCACAATGAATTCTGCACACTGTCCTGAACCTTTATAACATTAGGAATCTGGACTTTAATTTTTTTTGTCTAAGTGAATATTCACTTTCCTGTTATATGTATTCATTTCAGCTTTGTATATATATTCAAAATAAATGAATTTGCATTTTTAAAAGGTAAAATATTCACCATCCAAATTAATAATACTTTCATTAAAAATATATTCTAAATATTCTCTGGGTAGCATTTGAATTTGAAACCATCGTTAGTGGATTCTGTTTCTGCTTGAAGTCTTTTTTTTTTTTTTTTTTTTTTTTTTCTATTCATTTTTTTTTTTTTTTTGTAATGTCTATCCTATTCATTTTGAATTTTGAGCATAACAGTGTTTTTTCCACTATTTGAACTAAGCTGTTATTAAGGGATTGAAGTTTTCTAGTGAATGAAGAAGTCCAACTGCTTTTCATGACAAAGTTGGTAATTAGAAGGCCAATTTAATGGCGAATCAGGCAGAAATATTCAAACCATGACAAATTACTTTAATAATACAGCTTGCAATGCTTGAACAGAAATAAATTTCACTTCTGAAACTCTCGCCTTTTTCTGCCTGCCTGGAAGATAAAACTGTCCAGGAGGTATTTTGTACCCTTTATTCAGTAAAGCTTTTACTAGAACTTAAGCAGACCAAATAGCTTGCAAATGCAAAAACATTATTCAACTTCTTATGATTTTTTTACCTGAAGGTAGGCTGTGTTGAGAATTCTGAATAAGTCAAAGATTTATTTTTTTTACATCCTGCTTAAACACTGCAGTAGTGTTTTGTTGTTTTATCTCTGACTTGAAGCATTAGCAATAGTCTACATTGGCTTCAAAACTGAAAGCTAATTTCAGTGTTCATCATAAGTTTGTTAAGGCCACATGCATTCCACAGTTTGAAAAATTTCATTATTCTGTCCATGCTGGGTCTTCGTAATTGGATAGTAAGGATGTTCAAAGACTAATTTAGTGAATTGCACAATATTTTAAATGGAATTATGCAGGTTTATGGGGCCTCAGGGGATTGAGCTAGGAGCCTCTTGAGAAAATCTGTTTATCAGTAAATGATATTAGCAGCTTTCACCTAGCTTTTGTCTTCATTAAATTGCTGCTCTTCCAATTGAGGGTCACATCTGAGGACTGCTTTGATAATTTGTCATTATTGTCTTGTTTATTGGAGCATAAAGTTGATACAGCAAAGGTTGTGCAGTTTATACACAATGTGCAATGAAGTTTTACCCACCAGCCCTGCCAATATTTTATCATAGCAAAACATGTCAGGACACAAGAAACTGTAACTTGTCCAGTATTCTAATATATTCTAATTCATCATGGCCTCTGTATTTAATTTCCTAATATTTTCTAATTGAATGCAGCATTTTATATTCCAGGTTATATCAGATTGTGTTTTCTTTCCTTCTATCACTTTTAACTGATGGGAAATATTTCTTCTTTTTTAAAAATGAAGCAATTTTTTTTTTTCTGTTTGCATGTCCCTTTTTCAATACTCTGGATTTACTCTGGTGTAAATGTGACCAGTTTTCATMCCATCTATTGAATTTAATTTCCCATAAAATCATGCATGCAGCAGACCAGGTCTATATTTTAAAACACCAAGGCCATATTTACATMCTGGTTTACAGTATAGAATTTTAGTAAAAAGCCATTTCAATGCTTCTATTTATGGGAAGAAGAATTGTAGTTATAGACTATGTGTATCATCCAATTATTTGTTTCCTTTCATGCTACCAACACCACAGAAAAATTGTAATTTCTCTAATGGTAACTATAGGTGAGATGCAACAATGCTATAGCCTATATAGATTGAGAGACAATTGCCCAGCCTTAGACATGTGTCCTCAGGCCTCATGTCAGTGAATTATGCACCCTTTCAAATTTTATTTATGTGTAGGGATCATATGTACTTTTTATAACATGTATGAATTAGGCTTATTTAAACCACTTGAAAAGGCTTGGCAGTATGGCTATATTTTTTATTATTAAATTATCCTGCAGCCTAATGTGGGAGTGACAGAGCACTCTTCTTCTTATATACTATATTAGTTTTCCAAGAAAAACTGAAACTTCTGAACTGAAAATTATGAAAGATTCTATGTAAAGTGGGATAATTTGGGTTGGTTTTTTTTTTGTTTGCTTCTAAGAATCAGCTATAAAAATCCCAAACCAACGAATATATACCCCAGCAAATGAAATCCTTCTTGCTGAAAAATTTTCCTTCTTAGGAAACTGTTCCTGCAATGTGATTTAAATATCAAAACAGATTTTATTGTTTTATGAGATTTCAGTGTTGAGTGCAAAAGGCTTCAGCCTCAGTTCTGCATTGTTGTGAAGAGGATTCACATGCCAAAAGAAACTCAGGGCAAAACCTTACTCCCTAGTCATGATCCAAGCCATGATCCTCAGTTGGCTGGAGACATTATGGCAAAACATCCTATGAAATTTCACACGTTGCTAGACAGAGCATCCCAAACTACCGCACCAGTCCTACCAGTCTGTAGGTCACACATGTTATCAAACACAAATATTTTGGACACCCTGGCCACAAGCCACCTTCTCATACTTTTAKCCTTTCCTCCATTTCTCTTCTTACTCTGTGTACTCTTTTCCTTCCCTGCAGGATCGCTGTTCCTGGAGACATTTTACATTCCCATTTACCCTCTCAGATTAATTCAGTGTGTTTTCCCAGCTTAATTTATTTTACCTCTCAAGCCTCTGTTATCTTTGCCGTATCCATTTCCTTTCCCTACCTGCTCTGGAAATTGCCCAGAAAACCCAATAATATCCRTGGGGTCAATGTGCAAATTTCAATAGAGCCATAAAGGTGAAGACTGCAGCTAGACAGTTGGACTTCATGGTCTTAGAGGTCTTTTCCAATCCTAATTATTCTATGATTCTGTTAAAGCTCTGCTGCTTGGATTATATCAGTAATTCAACRAATATTTTTAGTTGTTTTATATGCTCCACAATTTCATGTCTTTAAACATTGGCTGATTTTGGCTCCTTGTTTGATGTTTCCATGTCCTATTCTTGTGCTGCTACAGAACTAGTCTGAGCAACTGAGGGAGMTATTTAAACTCAGCTAYGAGGTGTATCTTACTTATTTTGAGYGGAAAACCTCTTCCTATTGACAAACTGTAAATAGCAGCAATGTTGTGGATGTGAGATACTGAAGATGTAATCTGGTACAAGTTCAATAAAAAAGAACTTATAGGAAAATGCAATGGTTCCATTATTCCTTTATTTGGAGGAGAGTAAAACCAGTTCAGGCAGTTCCCACTTTTGTGTTTCCAAATAGAACTGTCTCTCTCCAGTGACTACAAGAGAAACTGCATTGCATGTGATTTACTGAGTAGCAGCTATTAAACCTTTAGTAAGGGGTTAGCTGATCCAGATTCTGTTTGTTGTTTCTGCAGCTTTTTCTTTCTTCTGAGACCAGAAGAGCTCCTCTATTTTTCTGTCTTGGTTAGGTATCAGCTTTAGAAAGTGGGAAAACAAAACATGGTATGCAGCAAGGTTTATTGTACAAATGACTGCAACCTAGAGAAAGGTAATCTTCTCCCTCCTTTTTACTTTTATTTTGTTGACACTGACAACAAGTTTCTTCTTCCTTATATCTCACCTCTGATTGTCATTGATTTTAAATATTTCTGAATTTTTGCACACTTGACTATGCTGAGAAACACCTTCCACAAGCGCTAAGAGTGGCTAGGAGCTGAGGAGGCCACAGAACCTGTTTGGTGTGAGTTCCCCAACCATCACAGTTTGAAGGTTCCTCCACTTTGCTCTTAGAAGACAAAAGACATCCAAAGACATCCAGCTATTGTTCCCTCAAGTGACCTAGGGAATTTAGAATAAGCAGTAAGGGGTCTCAGCCTCAGTCACTCCTTGGTTTAAATGCCTGACTCCAGGAAAGGACAAGAGTTCAAAAATTTCTCTCCCTTTCATGCTTTGTATTGACTATTTCAGTCATTGAACACTTCCCCATTTCCAMTTACCAATACACTGCTCTTGTGAACTCTAATCTTAGACATTAAGAATTTCCCACCCCATTGTGAAAAAAATTTAGGAGCATAACCAGATTTTGTGAGTATTATGCAGGGAGCCAACATGTGAAAAGTAAGCATGGCATCACTGAGCATCACAGCTTTGCAATCCTTTTCCAGATCTGCTCGTTGCTGAGCACAGGGAATGGCAGTGACTCTTACAGATCCAGAAATGGAGTCAAATCCCCTTGTTACCACAAGGGATATTTGTCATCTATGACCCTTGGAATGCCACCTAAGGCATCTATGCCACAACAAAAGTCATGGCTAAAGTTACTGTCGGAACTCCCTGGACTGGCCTTGAGACAGCTGGCTCTTGTGCCAGGAGCYATGTAGTTATGGCAAAAGGGATTCCAAATCAACCTTAGGTAAATTCCCAGCGTGTAGGTTGCCCTGAGCTCTGTAGGCTGCTCCAGGCATCAATGCAAGCTTGTCCACTTTGCCTGCAACTYTTATGAGAGGATGCTCACACAATTTTGATAATGGATATGCACGAATGTCTTGTAATTGTCAGAAATACATATGTGGGGCTTCAGAGCAAATGATTTTCTTGTTTTATTACAACTAAGCTTAAGTATACATTATGTTTGTTTTGCATGTGTGAAAACCACTTTGTTATGTGGAATCAATATTTTTACTAAAAAGGGAAGAACTATTAGACTATCTGCATATATTCCGAGCACCCCTGAATGTGAGGTGTTGTAGTCGTACGTCAGAAAAAAAAGCAAAAAACTTTGACAATTGGTTTGAGAGAAAATTAAAATATTAAAGGATTGAAACACAAAAGTGAGATTAGCAGGGGGCACMATGAAAAAGTATAAACTTATGTCTCCCAACTGCAGTGAGGGCAGCTAAGCCATTGTGAACACAAGGACACACACTTCTCATTCTCTGTATTAATCTGCTCTGTGTTTACATACGTATTTTTCAATTCTTGGGGGACATCAAAATGGTAATGATTTCCTATTTTTTGTAAACAAATGGAAATACAGCCTTTCCTGGCAGCTGTTACTTCAAAAATGATCTAAAATATTTTTGCAAATTACAGGTTTAAAAATCTTTTCACTGAAGGTGTTTTCCATTCTTGACAAAGATCCTGACAATTAAAAATAAAAATAAAAAAAAATCAGAACCATGCATGTTATTGTTTAGTCCCTAACAAAGACAGCTGTACATTCCCTCACTGTGAGTTGCTTTTATCTGAGCAACCTTGCTTAGTGAAATTGGACAATTTATCACCCCAGTGCCTGCAGCATGTAGCGAGTGATTAGCTTGCCACTTCAGCTACCAGCTTTGATTCACCTCTGAGAAACTTGCAGGCTGAATGAAAAGGTCAGCATGGAGCTTAAACTAACTCTCAGGGACCAGATGGTGCAGGGGGACAAACAGTGGGCTGTGCTGTCTTCTGCTATCTCAGCAGGAGTTGAGGTGTGGAACATCTGAAGGTTGCTTTGCCCAACAACCCAGAAGAGGGGTTCTGGTGCACTCCGGCACAGAAGGCAGAAGATGTGAATTTGGACATCTCTGTGAAGTGTCCAGATGCCTCACACGCTCTGCTGACCTCCTGCATTTGCCTGTCTTCCCCTCTTGTAGCTGTGTAAACCAACAAGACCCATGTCTGAGTCAGACACGACACTGGGAAGAGTGAATACGAGCTTCTGGTAGTAATTTCTGCACTTAATCTCACAAACCCCACGACTCTGATGGATCTGAAGACCACAGCCTCTTTTTAGTCTTGCCCACTGCTCAGACTTGCTGGGCAAACTTGCACTTCCAACACTTGTTGCAGGGATATGTGAGCAAAAAGTTTCACTCTSCAAGGGTTTCACACCCACCTAATTCAATTACATAATGGAAAGCAATGTATAAAAGTGATTTTTAGGATGCAGCCAGCCTTATCTGGGTCAAATAAGTTCTTCATAAGTCATTGCACTTTTAGAAGTCGAAGAGAAAAGCTCAAAGAAGGCTTTGCTCTGCCAGAATATGAAAAAAATATCCAGAATAATAACTCTGGTTGCCTTTGAGGGGTAACAGGGAAAGGGTTCGTTGAATCTGTTAGCACCAGCAGTTAGACTGTACATAGCTGGAAAGAAGAGAGAGAAAAGTATAATTTTTTTCTCTAGTTTCTAAATAAACAGAAATGAAATTTCTTCTACTGACTCACTGGTATAATTTGAAGAAAAGGGTAACCTCACTTTATCCAAAACTGCAATAGGTGTAGAGTTAATAATCATTTACTCTCACCTAAAAAAAAAAAAAAAAAAAAAAAAAAAAAAAAAAAAACCAAAACCCAAACACCAGCAAAAGAGAAAATCTTTGACTGTAACTTGAGATTTTATCCAACATGGTGTATGTACACCCTTATTTCACTCGCTCCATAGGAAACTTGGACTTCGATCTTCAGATGGTTCTGCTGATGGTCTCGTAAATTCTAGATGAGCTCAGATGTCTGCTTGGGGTGGCTGCATCCTCTGCCAGCTTCCTGCCTGCTCACACTGTTTTGGTGTGTGTACAGTTACTTAATTTGATTCTTTTCCCTAAAAACTGTGGGGATATGTTTTTGGGCAGTAAAATCCAGTGTTGCAGGTTTGAACTTAGACCATTCTGATACTGAAAGCTTTATATACATATATATATATATATATATATATACATATATTTTTTTTGTCATCCTAAACAATAAATTTTACAACAAATTTCCTTAAATCCGAAGTTTCCTTGTGAGATGTTGTATGTAAAATACTTGATTCTGTTACAGATCTTTAATGTTTCCACACTTAGTTTCATTACAGCAGGAAATTTCTTTTGAATTCTGCTCTTTAGAAAGAGGAAGTTTTAGCCCCTTGAAGACCCAATAAATTACTAAAACAGGGCAATTTATGATCTTCATGCATCTCTGCAAAGAAAATTCTCCCTCCAGGTAGACTCAGTCTGTCTAAGATTCAAAGATATTAGAGGCAATTTTATGAAAGGGATCATTAATTATAAGACATGAAATTTTAATAGGAAGCTTCTTTTTCCTGATATCTTGCATGAGCCAAGATCAAAGTAACTCCTGTATGTTGACCTAGTAAGCATGATAACTGAGCAGATCAGCTTCTCTCTGTCTGTCCTTTTTTACTTCAGAAAAATCACACAAGTGATGTGTTACAGTAGAAAGTGTGTTTCAGTGTCATATATGTAATCACAAGAGATGGAAAAACGCTGCTGCTTGTTCCTGACATAGAGAACTGGTTCCCACAGGGATGTTTAGGAACACTCAGCATGACCAGAGCGAGTCAAAGATGACCARAACTTGCAYCTTGCATGGTCAGCTTGACAAGATKCCCAGCTGTACCTACTGCTTTATAATAGGGTCATGGGAGCAGTTTTCCTTCCATATAATATCAGATAAAACCCATACTCCAGTCATCAATTAACCYTATTGTGATAATCCAAATTTAGCTGCTTTTTCTGCATGCTTGTRCTCAAATACATGCAGTTTTCTTGCATTAAGGCTGAGACCAGAAGGGAYTCATATTACTCTGCATCAATGGTCTTTCCTCTTCATTATTGGCTGCTTCTTCCATCTTTATGTCATCTGGAAACTTTATTAGTGATGATTTAATATTTTATTCCATGTCATTGATAAAAATGTTAAGTAGAAATAAACCCACTGGAATTTAGCTAAAAATGCACCCAGTCAACAATGAGTAGTCATTTACAATTACATCTGGAGAGCTATCAATTAGCCTRGTTTTAATCTATTTAATTGGTGCCATATAACATATTGTTCTAATTTCTTAATCAAAATGTCACAAGTCACCAAGTCAAATGTCTCATAGGAGTTTTAGTGTATTATATTCACACAATTACCTTTAGTWGCTAAACTTCTAATCACATTACAAATCAAGACCAAATTTCCAAGAGCCCATATTGATTTGCATTAATCATATTATTGTGCTTTAATTCTTTGTTAATGAAGTTGAATATAATGTGTTATTTTGCACAGAGCACTAAGGCTGTTATTATCTAGGCCCTTTCTTTTAGGTTTTATTCTATGAATTTTGATCTTCAAAGCAGTTTAAGATCTATTGAAAAAATACCTATAGCTCAGGGAGATGCTCTTTTAGAAATATTCTATTCTTGCATGCCAGTCACCTGTTGATCTATTGTTGATTAATTCTAGTATCTGTGTTTTAACTGACTTGCTTTAGCACTTGATGGTGTTTMATCATCCTCTAAAGAGACTCTATCATCTGGCGTTTTCTCATCTGTAAAAAGACTAGTTTGTTGAATATTTCTGCATTTTTTGTGTTACTACTCATATTATGTAATACCAGTCAAGGGCTTTTGTTAGGATTTCTTTTGCTGGTTCACTTCAAAAATGTGTTCATTCACTTCAATGTGTTATCTTTGACTTTACTTGTCATAGTTTCTCATTGTGTCCTTTTACTTACCTTATCAAGTTCCTTCAGTTTCCAAATTTTCATGTACATTCAGTTCCTATCAAATTCCTTTTACTTGTGTTATACAGAGATAATCTGTACTTTGAAGTTAGTATATCTCACTAGCACATAAGAGTTTGATGCTAGTAAACAAACACAAGTTTAAGGAGAAACACTAACTTATCCATATTTAAAATTGCAGTTCATTTCCAGTATGGATGTCTGATTTTGGTTCTCATCTTCAAATGTAAAATAAATATTATATGTGTGTATATATATATATATATATATATGCTTCATAGTGCCAAATGCAGTCTGCATCTGAGGTAGAATTTCCTATCACATTTTAGGAAAAATAAACATATGGTTAATAAATGATGAGATCTTAAATATCTATGTCTTCTTCAGAATAACATTAAAAAAAAAACAAAAAAAACAACAAGATTTGCTTTTTCTAAGCAGAAAAAGAAATGGGAAAGAGAGAGAGATAATGTAGGACTCACATGTACAATAACAAARAACAAGACTGATATTCCTCTGAGGAAACATTGACTTGCCTCTCTATACAGTGACARTTCACCAGGACATAGAAGTCCTCAKCTGGTGAGGTCTGCATGAGATGAAGGAAAATAAAGCACTAAAGGCAGCMCTTCAGGGACCTATTTATTTTGGAATGAGTATCTGGGCTGATAATCTGGAGATGGGACTGGGCTGGCTGAGATGCATCAGGGATGCAGGGGCTCACTATGAGAAACTGAGGACACTTTGCTTCTGCATCCAATCCACCTGTACTGGATTCTAATCACTGGCCAGGACAGCTGCTGTATGCCAGTTGGCAATAGTGCAAGCCAAAATTAATTAATTAGTTAAAAGGATAATTGTACTTTTTAAATGAAAGACATAGTGGCTATGACTGTGGATTCCAGTGCTGCTACTGCAACAGATCAGACGTGATCCAGAATGTAACATGTCAAGTTTTAGCAGAGGAAACTCAGCTGGTGAAGTCTCAATGGCTTTGTGATGCCTGGAGGTGCAGCCATGTCCAGACAACAGACTTTAGTCACTCAAGTAAATTTTATAGCCAAACCAGAAGCATCTTTAGTGTCTCAGGTACTTCTGTGGTGTCTGCAGGCTTTTGTGCRTCACAGTCCTCTTCTGGGACCAGGCACCCAAGCCTTTTACTGAATTTGTCTTCCGGGGCTGATAATGCCTTATCCAGTGCATCCCCAGCCACACTCAGCACAGGCTCTGACAGAAAAGCTGCCAGCATTTGCTCAGCAGATGCTTTTGCTGAGTTTGCTGTAACTGGGTCCTCCAGAGTATTGTACAGCTTTTTCCAAGTGTAATAATTAGGATTCTTTGGACCAGTAGGAYACGCTGATTGCCATTAGCAGTGCCTTTTTCTCCCTATTACCACATGTGCACAAGTGTTTGTTTTTGTTATTGTAAAAGTAAAGTATGACTGCATTTTCCTCTTTTTCTTTTGATCCTAATGCTCAATTTGCCCCTGAACCTGTGATATCCCCCCTCCATTTCACAGTGTTTGATCTAGCTGTCTAAAATCAGGGAACAKATAGGATCTCCATATCCAGAACCCCATATTAAGAAATTAAATTGGAGGGCAAAGACTTCCTCTTTCATCAGTTTTACCACTTCAGCAGAAAGACAAGTGAGTTCATAGAGGAGGATGTGATTCAAGCTATAGCACTCTTGGTTTCCATAAATCCCTTATTATCGTTTTCTGTGCGCTGGTCCAGCCTTGTGTTGAATTTCCATTCCTTGGAAAAAAAGGTGCAATCAAGGCTGCYACAGATCCTTGGGCTTCTTCTTGATATAGAACAGTGCCACAGGTGTACAGCAAGAATCCTTGGGAAACAATTCTTACAACATTTACCACAGATGTAACCTCATTTGARCTTTAGACACCCCATACTTTCATGAGATCTATATTTATGCATAAATCACATGGGAACCAGAACAAAAGATTACTCTGTAGTCTTTTCATCTAACTGGCAGCATTGTGTACGATTCATCACCACAGCATCCTCCTCCTGTTGCCCCATTCTGTGTTTAGAAAGTGCTTGAAGGACTTTTATGTCTAGTTGACTTAATGTGAAATTGATTTCTGATTTTTCCCGGAGTTTACTAAACTTATTGTTATTTTCCTTTGTTGGCATTATTAGCAACAGCAAGGGAATGTGTTACCTGCTGGCTACCATCAATCAGAAAGAATAAGCTATTCACACTTACTTCTTGTTAAGCATGACATGTTTATAATAATTTTGAAAAGTATTCTTATATTTCTGGATTTTTTTCTGTTCTAKATTTCCCAAAATATCTGTCCTTCTCCCTTCCCCATCCTTTACAAAACTGTATCTTTCTTGCGTCTATTTTTTACAGGAAATGAATTCCTTTATAAAGAGAAGAATTTGCATCAAATAAAAGATAAACTGCTATTAATTTCCTATTCAAATAACCCCCCTAAAATGCACACCGCACTAATCAAAAGAGGTGTAGGTAAATAAATAATTTTGTTAGCTGGTCAAAAAGATATTTTTTAGTAAGTACTAGGGAAGGAACAAATAGAGATCTCTCTAGACATCTTTGAGGAGAGCTAAATGAAGATATTTCCTTCATATATTGAAAAAAAAAAGGATGCATATAATAAGATGTTTGTAAGTACAAGTATGAGTAACATTATATGAACTGTAAATGATGACAAAGCTAATTACCTCATTCCTAAAGATATGGTTGCCACTATACTGATACTTTTCTTATATGAATATGTCTCAAAGAACAGCAAAATTAACATTGAAGATTTTTTGTCCTGTGGGTATTGAATTTAAGGGTGAATCCTCCAACACAGTTGGAGCAAGAAGTTTAAACACAATGTGAAAGTCAGGGCCTTTCTTCTGACTTTGTCTGGGCAGAAAAGAGATGGGGGCAACCTAAACACAAATTCACATAACCTGAAATGCTGCAGATACCTACACTGGAGCTCTTTGTCTGACCTCCTTTCTGTTCCTGAATTGGAAGAAGGGTTTCTAAGGAGAGAATGATTCATGCCAYCACAAAATAGGTCATGGAGACAGGGGAGAGAAATCACATCCCAAATTAAGTCTTGTTCCATTGTCTGCAAGACCCCACCATGACTAAAATGGATACAGATGTTTCTGCTGTGGACCTATAGAGCCACTGGACCTTCAKACCCCTTTTGCTCAGGGGAGGGTGATGCTGATCATTTCTCAAGGAAACCAGGTGGAAGCCATGAGTGTTCCTCTGACAGTASATCTCTGACTCTCTGTATCTCTGACACYATTTCCAKGCTTCCACACTTCCYCATTTTCCAGTTCTGACCAGTTTCYATGCTTATCCACTGTTCTTATTCTCATTTGGAGATTTCTCTGACCTTTCTGAAGACACCCACTCCTCTGATTTTCAGTGGCCAGGTTATACTTCCACAATGCATAGGGCAGAATTCATCCCACAAATTTTCGCTGGTGTCTATTTTAGTCAAAAAAAAAAAAAAAAAAAAACCAAAACAAAAAAACACCTTGTTCTTCCCCTTAACTGTTGATATTTTAAGTAGATGAGTATGAGAGAAAACTGAATGATGAAGTAGAGAGAAAAATGAGGAGACACCTAGTAATATTTTTAAACTCCATAAAGATGTTGAAAGAGGTCAGGATTAAGAGACTTAAATTAATGAGATTCCAGTTAGACACCTGGGAAACATTTCCAGCAGTGAAGTGGTAGATTAAGTTGCTTAGGGAGACCACAAGAGTTCCATCAATGGAAGTTTTTAAGAAGAGTTGAGCAAACCTCTGCCAAGATTGGTGCTCTTATAACCAAACCTGCCCYGAAGAGTCTGTTAAATTTGCATGAATTATGGTCACCACTCACAAGAGTTACATTGGCACCACAAGAGTGTCGTGATGCAAAAGACACASAGCAGAAGGCGACAGAGGCTTTTCACCAGGTGATACTACTGCACTGCTCAAGTTACGCTTTGCTTGCTCCTCCTTGCCTTCCACCGGCCTTCTCTCTTTTCCCAGCAAAATATGGGAGTGCAGTGCAACCCCTGAGAGTGTGGGATTGGAGAGGAGAGATGAGTACTGYCCAGGGAGGGTAGGGAATGAGACTCTTCTTTCTTCCCACTGTTCACTCTGGCCATATTTCCATCAGGAGGCTTGGGAAAATGCTTGTTTCCAGATACAGATGCATGCTCCTGCCAAATCCTTTATTCATGGCCAAGRAGAGAACTTTTCCACCTCTGCCTTGGGAAACTTGAGCTTAAGGTTTACAAGAAAGACTGAGACTTTCAAAAACTTCCTCTCTCTGAACACAAATTGTACCAGGACCTTGGYACCCCTCAGTAGACTCCTTGTTCCTTCCTCCTTCCCATCTGATTTGCACTCATTCAGGTTTTTTCTTGATTCATTTCTCCTTCTCCTTCCTTCTTCTTGCTTACTTCCTCATTTGCCATTTATAGTTTTTCTTGACCCATTTTCCCGCTCTTTGAATATTTTCTCTCACATCCAAAGCCAACTTTTTCGAGTGATATATTTCCTCCTTCAAAATTAACTTCTCTCATTCCAAATTAGACTAGTCCAGGATAACTCAATTAAAGTAAGATCTGCGTAAATATAGAAAACTGTATAAGTTTATTGCTATTTATAACAATAATTAGGAMAAAAAGGGTCTTTGACTAAATTAAAGAAGTTTCACTGCCTAAACCATCTACCTCCTCTGTCCACCATATCACTCTGTGACAAAAATTAACAACTTTTATGTTTGCTTGTACTCATTTTGAAGTTCTAAAGCTGTCCTAGTGTTTTCTTAGGAAAACATTTTCACTCAAAATATGCAACCTTCTTAGTCCAATATGTGCTGCCTCCTATGGAAAACGTATTTTACAATCAGAACATTCATATCTAAGCCAAAACCTTTATTCTGTAAATACATTCCCTGGTAGAAAATATCTAGCTCCATTGCCCTGTAAATTATTTTACAGAATATGAAAGCAGAATCACACAGGTAAACAAATACATTCACATACATTTGTGTAATTTTTWAAATAAATTTGTCTGTAGCTTGATGACTAATTAAAAGAGACAGAAGAAAAAAAAATAAAGGTAAACACATATTAAGAGAAAATACTGCAAAGTGGTCAGCTRTCACTGAAACTGTAAAATTGAGAGAAGGGGTAAATTAAATAGTGTGGAACCTGGGGATACTTATTAGGCCATCAGCAGGGAGCAAGATGATGATGTCACACCTCGCAGAATGAGGAAGACTCATGTAAAGTTGGATGAGATCCAGTTTGTGCTGTAGATTTATGCAGTTAATTTTGTCCCTTGGCTGCATTCTGATGAGCATTTCTCCTCGACATATACCAAGAAAATTGCTTGATTATAGCTGTGTTAATGGTAATCAGCATGCTAATGAGCACCAGAAGGTCGTTACAGAAAAGAGAGGTTCAAAGATGTATAACCTAGAGGAGAAGATGAAGTAAATCTTCAGGGAATGCAAGTGTCTTGTTTGTAGGTCATAGATTATTTGTTTTGGTCATTGAAGAGCACAGGGAGTTTAATTTAAGGACAGAAAAAGATTAAGCCTTTTGAATTTTAGGAGCAGCATAACTTAATTAAATATATGCCTATGAAGTAGACAGCAAAGAGTGCTGGATTGTTTTTGTTCTATTCTAATGCGTTCCTTGATAGAGATTATACAAGTGTAGTTTATGTCTATCATGACGTGAATCTAACATTTATTCATGCCTAATATAAAAATCGGAATAACACTTACAGCATTTTGTATTTTGCTAATGACACAGAGTAAAAGAGGAAAGGTTTTGCRAAAAGAAATTCAGAGCAAGCACGTCAAAATATAAAGTGAACATTAAAAGGTAGTGAAATCAGAGGCAAATGAAAATCTATCAATGTGTAAGAGATGCCAGTGAGATAAAAGAAACCATGCAAAATAGTAGTTATAAAATTAGTAGAAAAAGTTGAATATCAGTTACATAAATATCAGAGGAAGCACATAAAATGCTAAGCTGGTAAATATCTTCCTATTTAATTCGAGTTTCTAGTTCTGTTTCAAAAGGTTAATGTGCTCTCTGTTAGAAAAGAACATGTATATGCATTTGGGTGGTTTTCCCAGAGACAAAATGACAATGAATAAGGATTACATATGTTTTAGGGAAAGCCTTCAGGAACAGGGACATCTTACAGAAATACTGAAGTAATAGGTTTAGAAGGTTTAATGCCTCCTCAACTCTAGGCAGGCCAGATTTAGATGGAGATGTTAAAAARGAAAAATTCTACCCCCGTATCAGCGAGTAGTTAAAGTTCAAAGGAGAACTGCACCTCTCAGCTACAGCAGGAAAAGTAGAAACTAAGGTTTTGAAATGACTTTTACATGTAGGTGATTGTACAGGACACACTAGGCTTTTCTGGACCTCTACAAGGTAGAAAAATAGAGAACATTAGGGAAGAAAACACCAACCCAAAAAAAGCACACCCACACCACCCTTCCTGGTTTTGTTTGGTTTTTTTGTGTGTCACTTTATTTATAGGCATCAGAGGGGGGAAAAAAAYAACATTGAATCACAGACCAATCCTGTCTTGAGTTGTGGGGAAAAATTCACATGATTGCAGAGGAATTGGTAAACTGTATTGGACAGCAAGAAACTGACCTCATCAGAGAATCTGCATGTCTAACACCCAGCACCTAAACCTCAGATGCTACAACAAAAAGGCTTTAATCCCTTCTGAGAGTCACATATGATTTAAAGGCTCTAAAGTAATTCTAATCCTTATTCTAAAAATTATGTCTGCCTTGAAGTCTGATGCTTGTCTGTGCCACAAGTTAAAAGTGCATATCAGCCCTTCTAGATTTTAYCATTTCAAAGACTTGATGTGATTATTTAGGCCTCCTTATAGTAAACAGAGAGTAATTGGTGCTTCCAGGGRTTGGATTCACCCTAAATGAGACACAGATGACACAACAACTTACCAACACCTGCAATCYTTGTTTGAAATGTTCTACAGCACTGAGTTGCCTGCACCAGGTTGTTAAAATAGGAGCCAAGGAAAACATCWGTCCTTTTGAAATGCTACCTGGAGACCTGGTGAGCATCCCTGGGAACTTGATTTTCACATGGACAACTAAAGTGAGGTGCAGATGCTCAAGGCAAGCTGTGTTCTAGGAGTTTTAATTGTCAAAGGTGTCTTGTCTTGCAATAGCCACTTACCTCTTAGGCCACTTAAAATAAAATGGAAAATACTTGAAGTGCATACTGTTTAAAAAAAAAAAAAATTCTTCACCAGAATACTTTGGGCTCTGTTCCTGCAAGTACTTTTCAAAGCTGTGAAAAGTTTGAACTTCCTATGTATTTTCTTAGAATGCTGTGCAGTAGTCACTTTCTGTTTGTTCCTTCTGCTCAGACCAGAACAAAAATGGTTCAATGAAAAATTGCTCAAAAAAACCCGTGCAACGTTGACTGTGGTATTTGTATGACCGGGCAGATGAAAAAGCAATGCCACTGATGGCAAAATCTGCAAAGAATCAAGTGTAGTGGCAAAATAATGCAAGAAACTATAAAAGCAAAGCCATAAAACAGACATCAGGTAGGGGGTGATGKATATGGCATGTGATATGATCCCAACCCTGTTCTCAGGGAAAGGGACAAACAAAAAACGTGAATAAATACAGAGTGTGTCAAATGGGCAAAATGTTGCATAAACTCAGGATGACTGATTGCAGTAACTGTTGGAGAACACTCACATTACCTTGGGGGAAATGCCTTTTGTCAAAGAGCTTCCTCAGGACAGGTACAGACTCAACACAGAGGCAGATTCAGRTGCAGAAACTTGATCTGCTGTGGTGTTTTAGTTCCCTTAGGGTATTTAGGCCACTGCACCTRTGTAGCTGACAGACATGGCACCCGTGGCAAAGCTCAGTCTGGCTGAGGTTGAAGTGAAGTGGTGTTTCATGGCTGTGTTTCAAATATTCTTAATTGCCTTATCCTGTAGAATAAAGAGAATGTTTGAGATGGGAGGAACTAAAATCCAACAGCATCTTATGAAGTTGAACCACAAATCTGAAAGACTGGGTTAGTCAAATAAGTTGCATAGGTGCACATATACAGACTACATTGAAAAACCCAAGTATCAACATTCCCAACACAAGTGTTTCARWGAAGTGTCTAATTTTACATATATATTTTTTAATTGTTCTAAACATAGGCAAGCCTAAAAAAAAACAAAAAAAACCCAACCAAACAAAACAAAACAAAACAAAAAACAAAACCAAAAAAACCCCCACAAGATATTGAATTACTTCTTTAACAACTTTCTTAGATAATTTTTCTTCTTTACCAATAGTATGCCCCCAAAGGAAAGTGTGAAGTTGAAATGTTTCAGCTTCCTTGTAAAGAGGGAAAAATGTCTGAGTTGTTAAGGTTTACTTTCTTTGGGAAATTGGAGGTGCTGGTAGGATTTTAGCAATTTTCCACAGGCATAGGAAAAACTAATGCTGCCTTTTTACAGCTGCCTTTTGGACTATAAGCTAATCAGCTCCTGAAGTATTCTATCATACACTGAATGCCTTATTAAGGGGTCTTCCAGAATGGAAAATTTTCAAAGGCAGAAAATTTGCAACAGGCAAAGTACTATTCTCTGAGTGATCATGGTGAATGCTACACAGCATAAACAGGAGTCCTAAAGAAAATTAAAATGTGTAAATTTTTATAGGACTGTCTAATTCATAAGGGGTAACAAATTAAAAATGTTAATATAAGTTTCAAAATTCAGGTTTTCTTCCTTACTAGTCCCTAAAGAATAAGATCATAACTTTGAGCTAACAACCAAATTATTATTATTTAAACTGAAATTACATAGTAAAGAAAAGGAGTCTACAAAAACAAAACCCAAACTTGCCAAATTTAAAGTTCAGGTCCAGTCAAAACACCTAAAGGATACAYTGCATTTTGAAAGACAAGAATATTGAATCACTGACAAATTACGAATCTAAATGGACTGTTAAAATAGTTTCCAGAAGAAATATTTCCTTCCAGATTAGGCATATCAAAGCCATAATTGGTTTTTTTACAATAAACAAGGATAAAAATAGAAACCAAAACCTTCAAAACTAAGCTGCTGCTGGACACTGAAAGAATATTAATAATAGAATAAAATACCTGTGTGTACAAATTCTTCATCTAGACAGTGCAAGCTGAGTATTATGAGATCCTGTTTAAAGTAATTATTAAGGCATTTCATGTTTCCCACAGAAAAAAACCCAACATTACCCACTGTGATCTTCACTATATTTTGATCAATTTCTCATAAAGATTTTATGGTCACAGTTYCTTGCATTTATAGTCATGAAGAAAAGGAAGCAGAATATTAACATTTCTGATGGCAAAAAAAAATTGCAGAATGCTATGCTGAGGACAAAACCACGTTGAAAGGAAATTAAATTAAATTGAATTAAATTAAAACACTAAGAATTTACCTGGTTTTAAATTAGGGTATAGGATTCTGGGCTCAATGTAGTTGTCAATACACTGATATTCAATGATGTTTGAGAAACCCAGTGTTTTCCACCTCACCTTAAGCTGCTGCTCCGAGGGAGGACACATCTGCTGAAAAGATTATGTCACATCTGCCACCCCTGTGCAGAGCTGTGAGATATTTTTAAGTTATCCAAGATATAGATAAGTAGTTTCCTATGTGATGACAACTGCTTTTAACCTCTCTATTTCAGGTTCAGTTKCTTAAACAAGGACATCTTTTGTCATTTGAGATGCTGTCTATGCAACCTATCCACCATCCCAGTTCCTGCATGGGTATTCCATAAATCTTTGGTCATATCTAAGAATCCTGTGTAGACAGAAATTTTCTGGCAGCAGCAGAAGGTAGGACCTCATAAAAGGTTCAGAAAAKGACCTTTTGATGATAAAAACTTGGGGGGAAAAAGGTGTAAATAGATAAATTATTGTTTTGAAAAGATAAAATTATATATTAAAAGTAAATAAAACAAGAAAAGGTAGAGAGAAAAAATGTGTTCCATATCTGTTTGCCCAATGTCATCATGCAAGTGACAGAGGATGGTCAAAAGCATTTGTAGGGACAGATTCCATCATCTTAGAGGAGGAGATGCACATATGGAAACACTTCCCAGAAAGTAACGCTGCTCAGAAGGGGCTGGATATCAAAAACATTTGGACTTAGCCCAGTAAAAATAGAAAAACGCCCTCAGTTTGTTGTGAATTCTGGGCATTCAGGTGTTGTCCACTCATCAAATGAGACCTTGTAAACTTATTTATTATTTTTATCCTCCTCCAGACATACTGCCCATGTTCCTTCACAGAATTGTTATCTGGCCATGTAAGATCAGCAGTTACCTCTTTTATCACATTCCTCAGGGGGATTCATCTGGCATATTTTAAATACTCACTTTAGATTGAGCTAGATTAAGGTAGATTTTTGTTCATTAGTTTTAAAGGCCCCGTAAAACAATACATAGACCTCTTCTGAGCAAAGAAATCCCGGAGGGCCCAACACATGTTGCTGTTCTGTGCCTCAAACCCATAGGCCAGTGAGCTGGGGACAATTCTACAGCTAGTAGTAAGTGGGAGTTTATTTTAGAAGTAGCTTAATCTGCATTTGGCACGCAGCTACTCACATTTCTTGCTTTATTAGGTGTTCTTAAAGTCAATAAGAATGGAAATAGGTGAACATTCAGCCTCATAGAGTGCAGAGCTGACTKTAGTAAGCTGTTTGTTTTTGGTATAATGTTTAGAAGTATTATGTTTGTGTTGTTATATACCACTATGTATTGAGGTGTTATCAAATGCAGTAAATGCTATATAARTCTGGTATATTGCCTAGTAATAACATTATTATTGACCAAATATCAAACTTCAGCAGAAATGTTGCTCTGTGCTGCAGGTTGTGCCGTGACACATTTGTTTTTTCTGCTCTTAGGCATCAGTTTCCATGCAAGTWTAACAGCCTTCTGTCAGCAAGCCCCAAGTGTTGCAGAGTGTTACTGTATTCCATTTCCAGGTTTCCTGGAAACTTGGCAGCAAATGCATTCTCTGGTAGGATTTATGTGTGGCATGGGAAGAACTGCCATTTCTTCCAATAAATATGGCCTTTACTGTTACTTTTGTGCACTTCTTTTACACATTGTGGAAGTATRAACTTAAGGAAGAACACAAAATTTGACCCAACTTCTGAAATTTTAACCTCCATTTGCTACTTCTTTTCCATCTTTCAATGACAATAATTCACTTCATCAGTGAATCCAAATTCAGAGAAGCACATACAAGTCCTCTCCTGCTTCTGGTAAATACCTAACCTATGAATTGAGAAGTCATTATAAAATATGGCTTAGAATTGGAATATAAGCTCTCACCATATACCAAGTGGTGCCAGGTTTTCTCTTTTGTTTTGGCCCCAGCTTTCACTCTGAAAATACAATTTACCCATTTTTTTTTTTGATCAAACCTCCTCAAGAATTCCAGGGACATCACTGGAATGATGGTATTTCTACATCACTACAAAAAGCAAAGGTTCTAGTTTACTGCAAATCCAAGAAAATAAAGTATAACCAGGAGCACTTTCCTCCTTTCTTATTCTTTCATTGTGTGCAATGCCCTTAGGTTTTTTATCACTATATATGTAGATGTGGAAAGAAAATCAGCTACTTTTGCACAGGTTCAGAGACCAGTTAAATTAAAATGGTTAAAGGTAATTTGTTGATCTTTTTTACACAGTGTTTATATACTAGAAGCATTACCTCAGATCAGCTATTTTAACATAATGTAATTCTACAAAATATTGGTTTAGTCACAAAAAAAATCTATAGAAGGAAGCATATTGGATAAAGTATTGCTCATGGTGTAATTTTAATTCTGAAATACTTTGCTAAGAGGGCTTATTTAAATAGGTTCTCTCTGAGATGAATATTTAGAAAAAATTCCTACAGGATGATTTATAGAAAAATTATATGAACAGAATGAAGGACAGAAGAATTTTATTAGAAAAGAGACTCATTTCCACAAAATATAAATTATACCTTTTAGAAACTATATTGAATTTTTATTAATATTCTGCAGACAGCCTGCAGTGTTAATCTCCACCCCTACCTATAAGATTTTCATTATGAGGTACAAGGTGTATTTACCCTTTAACCAAATAATTCTTGAGTACTTCAATGCAGCCTTCACTGCAGTTTACATATCTTACAAAATATTTTCCTTTTGGAGGCACAGCTTCTTTCATGACATTATTCTACATAAAACCTTTGGTGAAACATTTACATGTATGCAAATATATATATATATTCTGTTGCACATATGCATATGCATCTATGTAAATATATGGTTGATACATACTGGTGTTCAATTTGCACATATCTCATATTTCCACCAGAGATATTAACTTTAGTGTTTGTACATTTTACACAGGATCTCTAGCACGTGTGTATACATTTTCTGATTTTAATTTTTTAACCAGGCTGTCTGAATTCCTTTCTGCTTATTTGGGACTCAATTTATAGAGAAACATGCTATCRAATCACTGAGTAGAGGCATTTGGATAATCAATAATTTGTTTGCAATTATTTACTCTTACTACTTTTTCTTTTTTTTCCACAGAGCTCCTCCTTCTTTGAGGATCAAGAAATTAATTGTAATTGGGTTTTTTGGTGAGTGAGGCTAATCTCTGCATCCATCATTCCAGAAATGTGAAGACAAGTTAAAAAACAGGGATAGGGATAGGGATAGGGTTATATTTCCTGGGAGATTTCTTAGAAACAGTGATCTACAACTGTAACTGTGTGAATGTAGAAGATAGTGCTAACTCCACAAAAGCCARAAACTTTACATTTTTGTACATGCAATATATCTTTCTTCAGAAAACTAAATACTTAGAACTCACCTTACTCACAAATATCTCAATTGGAACTAATTTTTCAAAATTCTAGAGCAAAACAAAATTAAATAAGTTAATGGTGTGTGATAATTGAATCAAATATAAAATTAATCAGAAATGGTTTTGTCTATGCAATAAATTTCACTGTGACTAATAAAATCTTTTTCTGGAAAAATATAGCATAAATATACTTAGAAACTTGCTAGAGAGATCTCCTCAGTGACACACATAAATTGTTTTTCTGCCCTCTTCAACGTGCACATTTCATCATAACATACACTGTCAGCCCATTATATCAACATGTATACATTGATTTTCTGCACATTATAGCCAGCTTCTGGCTCTATAGAACTGCTTTATCCTATTATGTTGAAGGGATTTGCTCAGTTTTGTATGCTGTTAGCCATAAATGTATGACTAACAGTATCAATCCTGAAAAGAGAATCCTTGCAATAAACCATGAATCATTTAATAGCTCTGTTTGTTGTACAGTGGGGATCTGATTCTGGCCTCAGTGCCAAGCTTGAGTAAATCAGATTTGCTCAAGGGAGTTCTGCAAACAACAGAGCACTACAGAATTGTCCTCTCCTGGACCATGCCCTCCTTGGAGGTCTCAATTAGTCCTTAGAACAAAAAGAGTTTATGTGGTTGTTGACCTACATGCTTCGTGTGTTTTGTTTTGATGTTCATGCTCTCAAAACAGCCAGCAATGTCAAACACAGTGTGAGGGATTTTATGCCAGTCCCTCTGAAAGTTAGCTCTACAACACATAAAAGCACGATTTCCCCCTTGCCGTGTTGTCCCTGTATCGCAGTCCCGTAGCCGCTGAGACTTGTTCACGGCTGGGGAGGTGAATGCAGTGTTTTTATGCAGTAAAATCAACCAGATAATATTGTCCTCATATCTTCTTGTTGCCCTTGAGATCTCAGTCCAACAGCTCCTCCAACAAATCTAATTGCAGTTGAAAAAAACTAATTGCTGTAAGTCTGGTGCAGCCTAATTGTTCTATTCGATACTATTTTATATTCCCATTCGAAAACTCACCGACAGTTTTTCCAACTTTTAATCCCTGAGCTYGGGTATCTAACAGTGACTGGAGTCAGAGACCATCAACCCTAAAATGGGAAAGTTGTTTCACATTTCTTGCAAATGATCATTCATTTTTTTCAAAACAGATTTGCCAATGTTTCACTGTTCACTCACTGTTTGATCTAATGTGTCAGTAAGGAGTGAATGTGTTTAGTCTGAGCCCAGAGCTGTGTTGGTTTTTGGCTGGCTGGTTGCTTTTTTCTGCTGAAGGCTTTAAGAGTTTTTAAAAGCATAGCTAGGAAAGTTACCATTTTTTTTTAGGCGATGTTAATGAGCTTTTGGTTGTCTTTGTGAACATCTATTCCCATCTGGGCATTTTATAAACTTTTGGAAAACTGCAGTAAAAATTCCCAGCTCGGACCTCTTCAGAGTTTGTTTGAGGGCCTCCTACCAGTGCAGCAAACTCTACTAACATACAYCAAATGAAGCAGAAATTATAAAGAGTTGCTTTGCAAATTTACTCGAGTGCTGGATGACTGGAGCTGAGGCTGTTCAGGCAAAACATTTCGAATGCTTACAGGAAACCAAAATGTCGATACACAGGGGSTGGATGACCAGGCTGGCTAAGAGCTGGAGGCAAGAGGAAGCAGATAAACTGGGGAGAATGAGTGGAGCAAATGGATGTAGGAGTGTGTCTGAGAGGGAACCCGCACTCCCAGACTCGACAAGGGAAAGTGACACTGAAAAGAAACTGAGGAAAGGGAGAACAGGATGCCAAAGTTTGGGGGAACATCTGAAGACGGCATTAAAGGTTCTGGAGTAAGAAAAGGAGAAAAGGAAAGAAACATGATATGTATTATGTCTGATTATTCACAGATACAAATACCACTGTGCTCATAAAATACAAGATGGTAAAAAGCCAAATGTTTAAAACACCAGATCTTAGGCATCTCAGACTACTAGAAAATTTAATTAGGTCTCCCTTCATAAAATATCTCTCAATTCTGATAAATATTGCAAATACAAATGAAAAAATTTCAAAGTGCACTACCATGTGTCAATAAGCAACATAAGAAAGCCCACAAGAAAATATGGAATGTTTTTCTTCTGAGCTGTGGATGTGGAATTAGGAGAAGGAAAAGTATGAACTAGGTGGTCATCAATGGAGCACTGTTGAACTATGCAAAGGATGAGTCTAGGCTTCTTGGAAAACACAGGAGGTGATCACATCCTTAAGCCTGAMTTCTTTAAAATAGGCACCAGCAAATTAAATGACATTGTGTAGGCCAGTACCTCTCAGGTGTTTGCTAACTCCATTAAATTTCATTTTGTGATCCTCTTAATAAGATTTTTTCCACATAAACACACTTTATTTTTACCTGTGCTAACCTGACAGAACCCTGTTCTGGCTTCTAAACCCCAACATACCAGACAAGGAGGAAGAGAAAGATTTTGCCCTCCCGAAAAGCTCATTTTGTGCTTAGCACAGAAAAAAAAAAGGATTCATATACAAAGGAAAAACACATAACTTACCTTTCATAGATTAAAAGCRTGGATTTAGCTCTGCATCAAATTTATATCTGCATGTACCAAAGATGTGTTACAAGCCAAAAAGGAGATGAAGAATGAGACAAGAAGTGAAATTGAAAAAATRGAACACAAACACTGATTCATGAAAGAAAGTAATAGAATTGTTTTGGAAATTTGAATGCTCAAGATAGACAAGCCCCCAGGCAGAGCTGACTTGCATAATGGAACCTTACTGAATTTGGCAGATACAGAAAACAAGTGTGACAGTCCTACATGACAGAGTTTTACAAACTGAATCATTCTTCAGCATCACTCTGGTACACTGAACTAGGCACAAACAAGTGTTCCTCCAGCCTCCAGTGAGCTTGCTTCTCTTATTAGCTGGCATTTCTGTGTCTCAGGCATGGAAATGAATGTTACTGATTTTGGCAAGTGAGGATCCTCTGTGGGTTTCTTTCCAGACCTCTCAAAAGTATGTGTTGGCATTATCAGAARATCAAAGGAAGACAAGATTTATCTTGTCAAAAACAGTCATTTAGTGCAATCTAATTTGAAGAATTTCTGTACTTTAGAAATGACAGTTTTTCATCATGTCATGAATATTTTTATTCTGTGATTGAAAACATTTAAGTGCATCYTCTTCATTAATTGTGTCCATGTGGTCTAAATGACTTTCAAGCTCTTTCCTTCTTTTATTATTTTATTTAATAGCATTTTTATTTAGCTACTTTTTGCAAGGTGATTTAAGACCTCAGTTATAATTTTRTTCTATTAATTTTTTTAATAAAGGYAGTTATGAGCTCAAAAGTGGATTGTAATTTGAAATCATATGGTCTGTGGCTTGTTAGATTAAAACAGTGGTAAAGACAGGCCAATTAGACACATATTTGTTCTTCAGTTAGCTGGTCTAAAAATCTCATGATAATTGTCAAAGTTCTCAGAATTTTTGTGACACTGCGTCTAAGAAAGGAAAAGCTATACCATGMATTAATTCAAATAATTGAGTAAATTTTCTAAAGGCTTGGCACATCCCATACTGATGGCAGATTCTTTATCTGGGAACAAACTACACACRGAGATCAGGGGGCTCCTCTGAAGAAATAAGCTGGTCTTCTCACTAAATGTATTTTCCCTTCAGCTATGCTGTTTTCTCCTGTATTTGTAAAAACTAAATCCCTTGATGAAGTACTTCAGAATAGCCTTAGTATACCTATATGTTGATTATCATTATAGCATTAAGGAAATCATGACACTGTCAGGGCCTAACCTGACAAATATCTCGGGAATTTCAGAGTAATTTTCAAATTTTCGCCAACTAAAGAGCAGTTTATATGACACATGGTTCTGCTATCTAGGTTACGAACATTTCAAACCTATTTATAATACATAGTTTATGCCTCTTACTGCCCTATTAAAWGTAGTGTTTGGGTGTTTTTAATTGTAATGGGTTTTGACATGTTTATTTCATTCTTACGCCCAAGTTCCAGATACTCTTATACACACTACAGATGCRATCAAAACTTTCAGTAAACCTCTACCAAACTTCTGTTTGTACATGCCATTGCAAAATGCCACAGTATAAATAACAAATATCCCAAATAATCAGCAAACCTATTTTTCCTACTTCTCCCTTTTTTTTCTCACATTTAACAAACAACTGGAGCTGTCAAATGCTAATCCTGACATTTTGCTTTTCTCTTTTCACCCTGGTGGATTTTAAAGCTCAATAGTGATGTTCTGAACTCTGGCCCCAGGGCACCATCCACTACTCCATGCAGAAAGCCCAAAGCATTAAGTTCTGGCAGGGACTCTTTGTGCTAAGCTGTTTATAAAGTGGGATAAAAGCAGCAGAACCGATTTTGTGCCTACTGTGGAGATTCRACCAGTTACTTATCTTTTGTACTACATGAGTACATGAATGGCAAAATGAAGCATCTTTTTGAAAGAAGCAATTTAAAGCTGTTTAGAGAAGATGTTGGGTTTTGTTTTGATTTGATTTGTTTTACAGACAAAACACAAAGCCTGCAGTGTTCTCTGACACTATGTATCATTCGTGAGTTATAAAGAAAACATTCAACACTGACATCTCTCAAAATATTTCATTTTAATGGMAATAATGTAAAAACAAAACCAAAAAAGAATATTGAAAATATTTGAAAATGTTACAAGTCTTATTTTAATTGTTTATGGCACCTGACATTCAGGTTAAACTAATTTCAGATGTTTTTTTTTTACCCATTCCTCTCAAATACGTACCAAGAAACACTTTGGGCTTGGYTTAATTTTCTAAATATAGAGACTTTTTGCCACTTTGTAGAAACTCTTTGCCAGTTTCTACATCCTGAGGTATGAAACATTAAGTCACTTGCAGTTGGGTAGAAAACCTGATACAGAACTTACATCAGACCCTGGAACTTGCCTCGTGGAATCTGGAGACCAAATAGATTATCCAGGGCACAGCCAGTGGAATGCAGCTTGAAATATCTTTATTTAAATGCCCATATCAAAGCAGATGAAGTAGATCTGAGGGGCAAGGTTCAGGCTGGCATTAAGAGCTCTGCATTTAGGAGTCTGTGCAGRTGAATGTAGGTGAGCTGAGCGTGGAGATGCAATCTGTGATGAAGTCTGGAGAGGGACCTTGCAGAGCAGGAATAGATTGATGGCTTTCAGCTGCTGATCCAGAAAGTTACAACCCTACCATGGACCTGCCTGGTGGTTGCCCCATCTGTAAAATTCTCTGTTCAGACAATTGAATCCAGTTCTGGATGGCCTTTGGTTGTGATGGGTGTCACCACTTAGCTCACAGGAAGACATCTTCATGGAGACACCTAAACTCAGGAAAAAAGTACAGCTGAATCCCAGACCCTGTGGCAATACTGATTTACATCAACTATGGGATAGCACACATAATTCAGAAGGCAGGATGCCTCCTAGCTGGTCTGAATGGTRTGAATTGCAGAAACAAGTGCTCAGAGCTCACACAGGAGCTGGGAGTTACTACTGCTCCCGGTTGCACAGGAAAGAAGAGTGAGTGCTTGCTCTACTTCAAAAAAATTATCTATGACAAAGTTTCAGGGTCAAACTCATCTTTTTCTTCTTTCCCATTGCTATCTTGTGTAAAAAAAACCCAAAAAACATGCAATATCCTGAATTGGGAGARACCTCACAAAGGATCATTTCTGGCCCTGTACAGGACAATCTATTTTCAGTGATGTAGTATTGAAAAAAAACATGTAACACAAATAATTGAAATTATTTCAAAATACATAAACCAAAAATGTCAGCTAGAGTTAACCTTCTTCCTACATGCAAACAGCTGAGGAGAAGGAACTTGCTGAAGAGGAGCTTATGTCTGGAGAAGTCTCCTCAAACAAGTACAAAGTCTTCAAATAAGGTACTTAAAAGTAAACCAACTCTTTAAAAAAAAATTTAATTTTTTTTTTTAACATTTAACAATCAAAGCTATCAGAAACTTCTATGGTATTTTTTTTTATACTGGTGATTTTCTTTAATTTTCTTTAATCCCAGATATTTACAACAACCTCACTCAATGTCTCACTCATTTTAAGTGATGCTTAAAAATATGCATACATGAGAGTAAATTTAAAAAAATGTACTAAAAAAGTGGGTCAGGATTAGGACTCTTGGATCAATGAGTCCCATTACTAGCTGCCCATGACATCAAAAAATAATTTTATACAGCTTCTACCCACTATTCTTTTTCAGTCAATTCTTTTTCTTTATAAATGTGGGGRTTTTATTTTTGTTTTTCTATCTCTATGAAACATTTAAGGATTACAATTTCAGGACAAACTATTTGACATAATGGTGATAATGTGGATGAGCTCTGTCAGACAGGAGAGGGACTTCAGCATAGAAGAGGTTAGGATTCCCTGGCTGGGAAGGAATGTGGTTTGTGAAGCAAGGAATGTTGTTACTCTTATCATATGTGGCAACCACAATGACAGCTGGACCTGGGAGTGAGGAGGGAGAATTGGCATCATCTCCTGTCACCTCTCACTGGGATCTCATTTCAAGGAGAGGGGGTTCCCCCAAATTCAGCTAGCATTCTTTGCTCCCTTCTCATCCACTTTTTCTTCGCTGAAATTAGGGTGATGATATTTTTGGGGAAATGCTTTGCTTCCGTTTAAGAAGTGTTTGGTATCCTCTGATGAACCCCAAAATTAATACAAAGTATACTCCCCATCCATCTGCCATAGTCACTCTTTGTTACACCTCTTTCTGTTTGAAATCACTCTTTCCAGAAAATGAATTATGAAAGCAGCCCAGGCTACCASAGACAAAATTTTATTTACCTTTTGTACAAAGCATTGACTCCCATTTATCTGCACTGAGGAATATCACAACAGACATACCTAAGGACTGCACATTTTTTCATGGCCACATCACCTTTGCAGCTCACAGTTCCCTCAGATGAAATTAATTTCACACAGACATATCTAAGCAGGCAACATAGGTTTCCTTTATGGTCAATTTACAGAAACAGGCACGAAGGGATCACTAATCTTGCCGAATTTCTTTATCAGGGTGAAATGGACTGTGCTGTTAAAGTACTGCTTATATCTCTCAGTTGATTGTAATGGCACACATCTGTCTTTGGTCAAAGGAGTTTCTTCTCTTTCAGTCAGTAATTAAGGCTTTCCTATCTCAGTCATATTTAGTGAATAAGCTCTAGGAAAAATTCTCCTTACGTATCTTGAGTCTGTGTGATTAAATTGGATCTAATTTTTTTCCTTCAGTTCTCAATGTCACCTCATTCTCCCTCTCTGATATCCCAGTTCAAACTCTTCGAATTAAATCTTTCCTGTGTATATCTGTTCATTAATAAGTTTGTTAGGTAACTGTCCACTAATAAAGCTGGAAGTCAGAGCTCCCCATCAGAAATTTAGGCCAAAGTCTTGTGTCATTTCCATGGATCAACTGTTGAAAATTAAAAGCTGTATTCAATCAAATTCCTAAAGTTGAACATTCACAGTTGAAGCCTTTATATCTAGGAAWATGATTCTGATACTGACTGAAAATCCTCTTTCAAAATGTGTAACATTTAAACAGAATCTTTTTTTGCACCTTTTTCTCAGAAAATTATGTTTTGGAAAAAATTATAATTTTTTCCCCACATCTCCTTTGATGTACTACTTCAGTTTTCAAAAATACAAATGTGCTGTGCATCAYTGATTACACAATCATCCACCACAGCCCTCAAAAAATTAAAAAAATAAATATAACACACCTAAAAATAATTTTTATCTTTATGATAGTTGTTTTTATCATGGCAATGATCTTAGAAATAAACRTTGCATTTATCAAAAATGATATTTCAGGACTCTGGAGAACAGTAATATTTTAGGCAATTTAAACTTTTATGGAGAAGGAAAATCTACTAAAAAAAGTCCATATAAGAATGAAAATAAATAAATAAATAAAGTCAAGAGGAAAATCCAGTTTTGCGCCAAATCTTTTCTTCCCTATATAAAAAATAGTATAAGTTCTAACCTTTGGGACATTGTACTGAAGTATCTTTGGGAAGTATGATTGTATGTTACAACCTTACATATCCAGTGACAATAGATTAAGAAATTGTTTAAGTTAATACAGTGACAATAGATTGAGAAATTGTTTAAGTTATGTCAGGTTTAATGAAGTGCCCCTTCGTCAGTAAAACACCTGAATTTACACTCACCTTCCTACTGAATTTGCACTCACTTTAAACAACAGATTATTTCAAAAGTCTTGAATGAATGTATAATTTTTTTCTATATCAGGAAGAGCATGCCCAGTATTTTGCAAAACTGAAATCTGAAGCAATTTAAAAATCTTTTTGTGACATCTCTTTTTTTTTTCTTGAGATTATTTTACAAATAAACCCCAGGATCAATATTATTTGACCTAGGTTTGATTAGGCAACAACCAAAAATCACAAAAAGAAGTTACACAATTAATGTGTAGCAAACCTTTTCCTTATTTACTGAAAAAAATGTAGCTGAAATTGTGACACCTGTTCTCATATTATATTAGTTGTGTTTCTTAAATCTGAAGAATATAATGACTAGTCATAAACTAGAATGCATCTTGAACCCAAAAGTTACACTTGTCCTGCTGCCTTTTTTATTTTAATGCTAGAAGTATTCTATCAAAAAAGTAGGGAAATATCTCAAAAATAAAATCTAAATATTGCTGCTATGTAAGTCCAAAGGCACAGACTAAGATCAGCCATTTCAACTGGTCTGAATCACATTCATGAGTTCCACTGATTTATCCTTCCGTTGGCCCTTCTAGGAAAGTACCTTTTTTTTTTCCTTTTGCCCCCTGTCTTCTATATTTCATTTCATGTGTCTATCGAGGCTATGAAAGATAAAGCTATCTGCTTTCTCCTGTAGTAAAGAACTATATGGAATCAGTTCACCTGTCTGTCACTCCTCATTAAATTCTTACCCTCTTCATTCACATTCTGATCTTTGCAAATGAACATTTGCTTAATAAATGTTCCCAAGACTAACAGTGCAGAGTGAAAATCCCACACAGCAGTAAATTATTAACTCAGTCACAGGGGGAGTGCCATATATGACTTTTCAGAATGAGTTATTATGTGGATCATCATGTAATTATGAATTTTTCAAGCCATGATAGAGGAAAATTGAATATTTAATATTTTATGGACATATTCTGCACTGAGGACATCTTTCAAAATTTTATGATAATTTTTGGAGTGAGCAAAGAGCAGAACAAAAGTTACAAAATAATTACAAAGTGGAATATTTAATCACCATGGACATTGTTGGCGATTTTTCAAATTGCATAATATAATCAAGGTCATGAACTTTTAATCACGATGTATTCAAATGGAAAKAAATATGCATTAAATTTGATCTACAAGTATGTTTTGATTGTTTAAGAAATGAGAATATGAGGCTTGGCACTTTATTGCRCGATAGGTAGAACGATGTAAATATTCATGACTGCTCAAACGCTCCTGAACATCGATGGCTTGCCCCTACATGGGGCATTTAGAAATACAGAAACATGAACATAAACCTGTGCTGCTTGTTCCAGGAATGCTTGCAGAGAGCAGGGAGCACAAGGAGGAGCAGCCCCAGCAAAATCATTCCATATGGTTTTGAACATCCTGGGGTACTCACAGCATCCGCCTGAGCCTGACAGAGAAAACACAACATCTGTGGGAGAGCAGAGCCCTGTGGAAGATCCAGGATATCCTGGATCTAAATGCATCTAAATGATGATCTAAGGCATCATTCTAAGATGATCATCTAAGATGATAATCTAAGGCATCTAAATGATATTAGGCACCTATGTTTAGGCTTTTGAATCATTCCCTAGGAAGATGAAACCAGTGTGTTTTAAGTGGCAYTAAATACCCACATGTGTGCAACAGACTCGAGCTGTGAGCTGGGAGWGTGAGAATCACTCAGGAGAGGAAAATATTTACTTTGTGTTCTGATAAATGAGAATTTGAACAGAAAAGACATGTTTCTAAGACAGTCTATTATTTCCACAGGAATAATAAAAGTTTATCAAGCACTTCATAGCAAGACAAATCAGATACTGTTTTGATAGCCATTCAACTTACTGCAAACCTATCACAAAAAAGCAACCAAACAAACAAACAAATAAGTAGAGCTCTTTTCCTTAACAGTCATTACCTCCCTAGAAAACCTGATGAAAATGAAGGCAAGGGAAGTTTAAAGGACTGAGGAACCACAAAACAAAACAAAGTATATACAGTAAGTACAGATTAGTCTGGAACTCTGATTTCACACATAAATACAAGTTTTTTAATTTCATTGAATTTATTTATTTTAATGAGTTACTGTATGCCCATTACTGAAAAGCATCTTTATGTCACACATAAAATAATTCACAGTAAATATATAACTTGTGTCCACTATTCCAGATGCCAAGGCATCAGCCTGATTTCATTTGCCCAGAGGAGTAAATGATGGAAATTAAAAGATTTGGACCAGAATGATCCTGCTCAAATCTTAGTCACAAAAGGCACTAAAAAACACATCAGAGAAGGGGRCCAATAGACACCATCCAGATGCAGAGAGAATCCAAACCAGCCAAACTGAGAAGAAATATTTTGTTTCCTCTTGCAAAGGAATGCCAAGTTGTTTGATTCTGACTGCTTGTTTCAAGACAAAACTACTTCTTGTCCTTGTGGAGTGACTGGATGAAAGCAGGTCCTGCAAAGGGGTGGGCTGAGAAGAGCAACTCAAATAATTTAGGGTAATATATCTTACTTTAATAACATTGTACGTATCTCTTTTGGGTTGCATTTGTATATACACTTATATTCACTGTAAAAATATAATTTTCAATATGACATGTTATTGAACTACTACCTGGCCATTGCTATGTCTCCAAGGAAATCTCACAATGCCCTTCAGAATGAGACACTTATAAAATTTAAATAATCTTTTGATTTTGGAAACAAAGTTAAGTGTGTGTGTGTGCCTAGGTGAAAAAATAAAACATTTTTCTGTTAAGGTACAAATAAATCTAGACTTTATAAAATGCTAGYACCCAAGTACTGAATGTCAAATGTATGATTACACTATACAGTAAGATAATTTATTCTTTTTTTTTGCAGGAACATCACTGATAAATGATCTGGCTTTAATCCTATCATGATGTCAATAATGAACAACAATTTCAGTCCAGGTAATTATAGTTTTTTTTTTACCAGTGGTTGCACCGGCAGTTTCAAATATGGGTGATCCCTTTTGTTGTTTCCAGTTTCAATTACATGTTTGGGTTACTACATGAAGTATTGCTCAGTCCAAAAATGACTTTCAGAGACAAGTTAAATGTATGAAAGGCTTGGGAAGGAAAGACAGTAGGTAGAAGTGGGATTTCTATTAACATTTTGAAATACTGTGTATTTGCTTAACATTTACCAAAGAAAATTTTCCATATCTTTTCTCAYGAAATAAAGTAACCAGTATCAGGGTCAGAAAAGCATGTTTTTTATCTACTAGCCAGAGCAGGATTTTTGTGCCTGTTCCAGTGATATCACGTAGACATTTCTATCTTCGTGTTGATCTACAATGTACGTGTCTTGGCATTCATCTCTGCAATTTCTTTTCAGAAGTTCAAGTTTTCTCACTGTCAGTAATCTCCTGCCCTGACAGGTCTGTGGACATTTGGTAGGTCACACTGACACCCTGCCCTGCCATGCGTGAATGTCACAGAACCATCTCTGTCATTTCARTAGCACTTCAGGGACTTTTATACATTACTGAGAATTTCTAACTCTAACAGCAGAACAGCAATCACAGACAAATGCCCAGGTGGATTTCCTTGCTTGCCTAGGCATCTCCCTTCATGATTTTACATAGCAAACCATGATGTACTTTTCAGAATGCCKCTGGAGATAAATCTTCTGCAGTCTGTTCAGGAACATAGATTCTATGAGCCTACAAAGTGTGAAGCAGTTCGTGTTGAGAACTAAGCAAAAACATTTACTGGAGRTATTAAACACCAGCCCTGGGTCCCAAGCCAGTCTCAGATCACCAAAGAAAATGATCTATACTAAATTGAAGATTATTGTAGAATACCACATAAAATACTATAGAAAATGGATAACCTGGATAAGTGGTATCTGACTGGAAGTCACATACTAACAAAGAAAAATAGATGTCCTAATTTTGCAAATGCACAAAACCCAAAAAGAATTATTTTTAGTGTTAAAACCCATTGCTTCCAACCACAGTGTATGGAACAAAGTTCTGACTGACAAGGGACATCCACAATACCCTCCACTACATCAGTGTTTTCTATGAATAGTAAACAAAAGCCATATTTAGCACTTCCATAGCACTTTATATACTCAAAGGACTTCACTAACCATTACTGGCATATCTAGATGCTTCTTATATGCAAATGAATGCAAATATGAGAGTAGGCATTAGGAGGCAGGATATTAGAATACATTAGCAAACGGACAATAGAAAACAGCTGGTTTGACTGACTGTGGAGATGTGAGCCAGGAGTAGCACAATTCACTGCTCAGAATTACGGAAAGAATTGTGCTGATTGCCGTCATGGCTTAGGAACTCATCACTTAATTAACAATATAAATATTTTAAAAATTAACATTTCACAAACCCACAATAAGAGGTTCCATTGCGAGAATGGGAAAGGATTAATTCACAGTTGGCCGGACCGATGGCACCCAGCTTTCATTCTCTTGGCTRACGACAACACACTCGGCGAGAATTAATACAACACAATTCATGCCCTGTCATGTCTTATTACTTAATTATGAAATGTCTGCAGTACTTTGGACATTACCGAGCCTGTTTGATTGGCTGTGACTGATGTCATACCCACTTTAATACTAACCAGTACATGCATGGATAGGCCTGTCCCCCTCCTCACCATTTTCCTTCTTTCTATTCATGAATTCTATTTCATAACAGCAATAATATACTCCAGGCGGTGCATTTCCAGGGAATTATTGCATTTCTCAAGTGGGTACAGCCATTTGGCCTTTCAGCCTTATGCCTTGCAACACCTTCCTAGGCATGTTATAATTGCCCAGAAATACTCTATACCTTACRTATTATAATTCTTACGTGCCACTCTTGCTTTTTCACTTGACTAGCCCAAATAGGATCCAATAGGAAAAGAGAAGTTGTCAGGTGTATTTTTTTTCAAATGAGTCTCTCAGATATATTTGCAAGGCTTTGAGTGTCTCTTGCACATATAATTTAAATGCATTAATTTACAAATATTAATCATTTAGCATCCTGTATAAAATATAATGGCCACATTCTCACGTCCCTTGACAATTCCGGAGCCCCGCCTCCTGTGTCTCTAAGGTGGCAGGAGCACAAGATGACACACTTGATTTAATAAGAGCACAGAGCTGCATGCACTAATATAAGAGAATGCTTAGATATTTTTAAGTGAGATGCTACAGTAAATGTTTATGAAAGCTTAAAAGGAATCATTCTTGTAGAGCAATCTTTGATTCTAATGACTGAAGAAAGCACAAGGCATTCTTCTTCGTTTATGGTAAACTACTGAAGTMAAAACTTACTTTAAGTGGGAAGAAAAGATCATTTAGGCATCAAAAAATCCTCAGATTTAAATTTAAAAAAAAAAAAAAATGGGGCATTTCTAGTCCCTTCCCAGCACAGAAGTTTGGCAAGCACACTAATGGATCAGTGGAAGTGGGCTGAAATCTGAGTCAACTTTACCTCCTCTGAATTACTAAGGTTCACTTCTGAAGTTATGATTCAGCCTGCCATGAATTCTTTTTATTCCTGAAGTAATTTTCAACCAAATATCTCTAATAACTCAATGAGCTTTAATGAATCGAGCCTTCTGGCAAAGTCCAAAAGGAAGGTCAATTTAGTAGAAACTAAATTATGGCAGTTTGCAGTGTTAGCACTTTTTATAACTGCAATTATATAATGGGAAACCTCATTCCTACYAGAGTCAAATATTCTTCCTGTAGTCCCATCCTTACTTTATTTTTTGCTTCCTCTAGAGATGACACCACCCTTTGCCTGAACTGGGGTTGCCCTGGATTTAACCATGGCAAATGTGAGGGTGGTGAGGCACTGGAACAGGCTGCCCAGAAAAACTGTGGATGCCTCATCCCTGGAAGCGTTCAAGAGCTGGTTGGATGGGGCACAGACCAGCCTGGTCTAGTGGCAGCTGTCCCTGYCCATGGCAGGAGAGTTGGGAAATGGATGACAAAGCTTTAAGGCTCCTTCCAAACCAAGACATGCTATGGTTCTGTGATTCTGTAAACGTAAGACTGGAGGGTGACTGTGTAGTTATGCCCCATTCTGGCCTGGACTTCTGATGTGAAACAGTCCTGCACACTGTGCCTTCTCTGAAACTCAGCCAGCTAGAGGTGGTGACTTTCTCCCTACTACAATGAGGTGATAAAGTAAATGAAGGCCAAAAATGAACACATTTCAACAGCTGGAAAGTGCACACATTTGTGCCATCTATGGCAAAGGGCTGTTAAAACTCTGAAGAGCCTGTTCTCAAAATAACTGGGGCAAGAACAAGCTAGAGATTTTAATTTTGCATGATGTATAATGTCAACTTTATAATTAAATAACAAATAGGAGTTTCCCATGGTTCCCCTCTTCAGTTTCAGTGTACCTGCTGTAGACTAACTTGGTCATGGGGAAAAAAAGGTGAAAGGCTAACCAAGTTTACAGTCCTTTGTGGGAAATAAAGCAAGGGGAAGTGAACTAGAACAGATAACTGGGATGTGTTATACAAGAATTTTTCTTCAGTCTGTCTATCTAAGGCTTATTAAATATGACAATGGGTTGAAGGCAGAGATGAAATGGGTCCAAACCATATTGTCAAATCCAACGGGCCTCTTAAAAGAAGGAAAATAGAAAAAAACAGTTAGAACTAAATTCCAGAATAATTGTGGACTTAGGAAGACTGACTTTTCCATCACCCATTATCTCTAACCTAGCAGCTTCTTTTGTAAGCAATGTTTTCAACACTATTTATGATAAAAGCAGAAAGTCTTAGTCTATGGTGGTGCCTCTTCTCCTCTTTCAGGTATTATATTTGGCTCAGATACTCGAAAGACTTGATATCCTTTGGGACCAGCTCCTGAGTGATGGGAACATTAACGGCACTGCATTAAGTTCCCTGGCTYTCTCCCTGAGGGACAGTAATCCTTGCCTCCCACCTGCATGAAGAATGCCTTCATCAGCAAACAGAAGCATTCTGGAGCTGGGAGCTCTCAGTCTTCTTGTTAAGCTGCTTCCCTTTGTATAACACAAACACTCCTTCAACACAGACAAGGAACCAGTACTGCCTTCTACCTGAGTTTCCTAACCACTCATCTGTGCATCCATCTTCATCTCCTTTCTGACAAAACAGAATCCTCTGCAACAGGAAAACCTGCAGCCTTCAAGACTGTGGTGAAGCTAGGAGAGGAAAAGGTGAAAAAAATTCTTCTTCCTGCATGTGGATGTGGAGGCAGCAGAGGCTTAGCTGGCTATTCGAGCACTTTGTTCAAGCAAACTCTTCTTTTATGCCTCCCAGAAGGGCCTAATTAAGAGGGTGAAAGAAGGGGACCAATACAGCACATATATTCCGAGAATATTCCGTTTTCTTTGCTTTTAGCATAAGGCCTGAGTATCCTTGTTGCCAATTTTCTCCCACACTGGRTTTAAACTCTCAATATGGCATGGGAGTGCCTCATTTTACCTCAAGAATCWGAACTTTAATGTACAGTATATCAAATTGTAAAGCAGCTTAGGAAGTATTTGGATTGATTCCAGGTAGGTGACAAATACYAGCTCACCATTTGATGTGGCACAGATCCCTGGAATTCAACAGGCAACTGGCACCACTCACACTCAGTCGCTGCCAGGCAGGTAATGTCTCTTTACCACTGTGCAGTACTGGGCATTTTACTATTTTCCTTAAATTTATCAAAAAGGCTTTGAAAAAGGTTATGATGAACATCTGGTTTCAAATAGAGAGATTTTCTAACCATTGCTGTCAATTAAACCCTGGGAACCTGCCAAGTGGCAATAATAAGTAAAAAAAAAATCAGAAAATCGGTATCAGGTTCTAGTAGATTATTTTGTTGGTAGTGAAGAAAGGTCTGACAAATTAAAGTAACTACTTTAAATATCCAAAAGCATCTGTAACCTTGCTAGCCTTCCCTATGATAAAAATTCCTTCTCTCTCTTCAGAAGAATTATATTCACCACTTTTTGCTCTTGTTTGTTATCGAAATCTCTCACCTGAGAAACCAGCAGTGTGTTACTAGTGACTCTTCACACAGCAGTATGAATAAATAAGGAGTCACAAAATCATAGGTGAATGTATTTTGCGAAATACCAATGAAATAACAACTGGTTTCAAGAAATTGTCAAAGATTCATTACTAGCAATAAATACTTTTGTAAAATTACAAACTGCTTTAAAACCTGTTGTGTGAAAAGGCAATTATCCAACATAATTAATCAAATTAATTTTACTACAAATAATTGTTCGCAATTATAAAAATTCACGAGAACCTGGAACTCAAGGAGTGACAAAGTGCATTGAAATTGGTGTTACTAAAGGCAAGGGAAAAACTTAACAGGCTAATAGAATAAGAAATATATTTTGTATCATATATCATGTTTTAAATTATGGATTATCTCCATACTTTGTTTTTCAGGATGAGCTCATAGATCCATTTTTTCAGCAAGGAGTAAAAGTTTCAATAGTTTGTGAGTTTGAAGATGTTGTTGTCTTAATCATGACATCACTTCTTGAAAGGACTGAAGTGACATCATTAAACAATTACACAAATGAGGAATAATGCCATGTAAGTATTAAAAYGTGATAGGTGTTTTTTCCCTCAGATGATAATAAGGCTGTGAGTGATATGAATATATGGAGGATACAATCTATTTCCTATTGAAGACATCTGCTTTCACTGTTGGCACATRCATTTGCACCAGCAACATCGTCGATGTTTACCAGAAGAGCTGTCATTTAACTGACAGATGGCTCCAGTGGCTGGACTAAAGCAACCCACTGAAATTGTTCAGTGATTCCCAAACTACTTTAGCAGTGTATTCCAAGTTCCCATGATTTTATGCAAAACGATAATTTATTTATTGATGTMACTTCTTATACAGCCCCTATCACTCCAGCCTGAGTATCTCCCAGTATCATAAAACATATACAGAAGATACATTATTTCTTCCTCTCCCTCGTCTTTCCARTCAGCTAACAGTTCAGAATTATTTTATTTTGCCATATATCTATATCTCTGTCTATTTGGGAAGAAAGAGCAAATCTTACTTCTCCATTCTCCATGACTTTTACCATGTGTWTACACACATATACGTACATATAAAAATATAAATATACTTTTTRTATACACATATATCATATTTATACCACATACATTATTGGGAGAAGTTGTGATAGAGAAGTGGGATTTGTTCTTTCTTCACAAATAGATAGACATCATATCCTGGGAAGTCTTAATTTGCTTTTCTAGCCCCATTTCTGTCAATGTTKTCTTCCTAGAAACCACTTTGGGAGAGAGGTTTTGGGGTGTCTGTCCTCTGTGTGTATGGCAGGTTAACTTTGAAAAGTCACACCTTGTGCTCAGTACCAGTGCTGCTTCTTGAGGCAAGGCACATCATAGTGTTGCACATTTTATTTCCAAAGTGTTGAATATGACCCAAAATTGTCTCCTTGTTCTAGGGTCTCTAATTTCAATCAACACAAGCATCAGAGAAGTAATGCTCGTATTATTCCGAAAACCAGATTCTCGTCTTATCATGGTGGTATCCTTTTCAGTGGTGGTATATACTTGGAATACTTAAGCCAGATAAACCTAGACAGAAATTGCTGAACACAACTTCTGTCCTCCCCAGAAATGAAGATGAGGTTGAAGTCTGAGGTAACTTTGCAAAACTCCTTTTATGGAAAAAGAATAACGATGCAGTAGGCAGAGGGATTTCTGATCTGGATGAACCATCCTCCTGGCCTTCCTTCCAGGGAGCCAGCATTGATATCCACCCACACAGGAAACCATACAGAAACATAGAATGATGTGGATTGGAAGGGATCTTAAAGATCAACCGGTTCCAAGCCCTGTCATGGGCAGGGACACCTTCCACTAAACCAGGTTGCTCAGAGCCCCATCCATCCTGGACATGAACACTTCCAGGAAGGGAACATCCACAACGTCGTTGGTCACACAGCACACCCACTAAGGTTCTCTGTCTAAAGCTAGTGTCAAGCCTGCATGTTTTGTTATGTATCACCTCCAGTCAGCATGTCTGATCATGCCACAGAGCAGAGAGAAGAAACAAAGAAACCCTTTCTCAGATGGCACCGCTCCATGCAAAGAAATAGCACCTTCCAGCCTGGGAAATGGACCTTCCCAGCTCAGCTTTTGAGCTGTAGGAGCCTGTGCCAGTTTTCTGCCAAAATACGTCAGGAATCGAAGACTGACAGAGCCAGGAAATGAATAAAGGGTGTTCATACGGTGGGACATGGCTGATTCCCACAGGGCAACTGACAGTTCTGAGGTAATCCACAAATGTCCATGGAGTGTTTCTTTCATGTCCATGAAGCAGAACTAATCAGAGTTTTGGAGGCACTGGCAGATATCATGGCAGGACCCCTCTCAATCACCTACCAGAAGTCTTGGGAGTCTGGGAGGTCCCTACTGACTGGAAACTGGCCACTATTATTCCCATCTACAAAAGAATCTGAGGACAGACCCCAGGAATTATAGATCTGTTAGTCCAACATCACTTTCTGGAAAAATTACGTATAAGATKATACTGAGTACTACTGAAAAGCATTTAAAAAATTATGCAGTCGTCAGGCACAATCAACATGGGTTCACWAAGGGAAAGTMCTGTTTAACTGATATCTTTCTATAAGAGGAGGAATTTTGATGGATTGGAGCACAAGGCTGTGACTAAAGGATTAAATTGAACAAGTCTAAATTCTGGATTCTGCATCTGGGATGGAGTTAGAATAACAGAACAGAGCACAAGAATGATTTGGGAGACTGGCTGGAGAGCAAGGTGCAGGAAAGGATGTGGGGGTGATGTTGACAGCAGGCTCAGTGGGAGCCAGCTGTGTGCCCTGTCAGCCAAGGCACTGAATCCTGGGGTGCAGCAAACACAACATCACCAGGCAGCCAAAACAGGTGATTGCCCCTCTGTATTCAACACTAGTGCAGCCTCACCTGGAGTATTGTGCGCAGAAGGATGTGGATATCCTGGAATCAATCCTGAGGAGGCCAACAAGTAGTTGAGCAGGCAACAAGGAATGTCATACAAGGAACTGCTGAGGACTTTGGGCTAGTGTTAACTGGAAAAAATGAGGCTCAGGGGTGACCTCATTGCCCTCTGCCCCTTCCTGAGGAGGGCAAGTAAAGAGGGAGGTGCTAATCTCTTCTCCCTGGTATCCAACTGCAGGAATGCGTGGGAATAGTTAAAAGTTCTGTCAGGTGAAGTTTAGAGTGGGTATTAGGAAGCATTCCTTTACCAGGAGGGGGGTCAAACCCTGAAACAGACTTCCTGGAGAGCTGGCTGATTCCCTCAGCCTGTCAGTGTTCAAGAGGCATTTGGACAATGCTCTCAACAAMATGCTTGAGCTTTTGGTCAGCYCTGGACTGGYCAGGCARTTGTAYTAGAKGATCCTTTTAGGTCCCTTCCAACTGAAATTATCCTTTTGAATTCTATGTTATGTAGAATGACACATCAATATAATCACTCAATAGAAGAGGCATTATTTAATGTTGTTTGCACATGATATCTAAGCAAGGATCGTGTTCCTGCCAGCCACCAGATGCATGACTTTGGGTAGACCAGCTTCCTTGGCTTCCCTACACCCACCTATGATTAATGACAGAGGCTARTCTTAGATCAAAATAGTGTAATTAAAATACATCACTATTTCAAATTCCTACGGGGCAATGAAATAAGATTATATAACTGAAATGAAAGGATTAATTTTATTAATATTTTTTAAAATTAAGAATCATATTGTCTTATTAAGCTCACTAGGATTATTTTCACATTAATTCCAGCTTATGTAGGCTGGAGTGAGGGAATATTGCTGGACTGCTTCCATATTAGAAAGAGGAATTTAGTCTCCCTGCCCCTTATATTTACATTAGAGACATAACTGCTGAACAGCTACAATCCATTTTTCTTTTATTCTTAGACCAACACAAATGGCAACAAATTTGGTTTCCACTGACCATTTGTTTAAGAGAGATGCTTTTACTGATCTTGCATGCGCTAACATTCATGGCAATGCTTAAATTATTCAAGCCCACTTTGCTTAAAAACAATTTATGAAGCTCCATAAATGTATGGAGTCATTAGCAACATATTGTAATACAGCTTGTCTGACTTTAAGACCTAACCCCATTAGATGAGATAATTAATGACAAAATCAAGTATATAAATATGGCCTTAATTTTTTTCTGACACATAAACTTACTTTTGTGCTTCCTGAATGTGGGCATTTTCCCAAAAAAGGAAATACTCCTGAATTTTCTCAGCAGTAAGGTGGATGGGAAGATTTTGCTTTTCATAAAAATTCTATAACAAGGGACAGAATTAAACACTAAAATGTATTAATTTTCTGACAAGAAAATTAACTTTTAAAATTGTAAAAAAAAAAAAAAAAAATAATAAAAACCTTCTTGGTTGGGTTGTCCCCAGCAATCTCTTCAATTTTTCGAGGTCTGTAAAACCAATTTAAAGATTTGTATGTGTGTATGTGTTTGTGCTGCAGCCACAAACTTTTTAAGCTRCTGAAAAATTGTTTTAAAGCAACAAAGAAATAATCAACAGTTTATCTCATGGAGAGAGATGAGCACAAAAGTTTGTTACTGGATGAGTGCACACAAGGAACATTTAACAATGTGACCTTTACTCTTTTCTGTAGAAGCCAGTGGAAAGTCAAAAAAAGATGTTATCAGAGAAGAGTTTGCAGAAATCAAAAAAGCTGTGCAGAATGTAGAGTCACATCCAGTGAAGATAGGGAKGCACTGGTTAMAGTTAGCATAAAAAYATTGCCTTTTACAGTTGCAAAYAAAAGTTGAATCTTTTTGTGTTTTRCATTGCACCCTAAATAATTCTGCTGCTTTCCCACCATAATTAACAAAATTAATTTTCCACAAGGTTCCCCACTTGGTCTGTGTGCAAACTGACATCTTTGGGGTAGGGTTGTATAGTRCAGATTGGCTTCTTCTCTCTGTTCAACACCTGCAGGGACAGATTTGTAGGGTGAGTCACTGAAACCTTGATATCCACACTACACATTTCAGGGGCTACCTCAGRCACCTGTCAAAACTTGTGTTTGCTGGATTCTTCTTGCATGAATCAAAAAAAAAAAAAAAAACCCATGATACATGGGAATGACTGGAAAATTTGCTTCAGTTCATTTGCAATCCAAAAATAATAATATAAACATACATTTAAGAGGTCAGAGGATGGGTGGCAAGTTTCTCACCTTTGTGTTGGACAGCATTTTTTGTAAAGAGGTTCTTAACTAATAAGGAAATATSTGCTTTCTCATGTGGATCACAGACAAGGAATTTAAAAAGGAAATTCTGGAAATGAACTTTCTTTAGGAAAAAAGTAATCAGATATTTGTAAACCTTGTTATGCCATTGTATCTCAAAAATGGCAGTATAAAACAGTAAATTTCTAGCACCAAAAGAAAGGTAAAACCTCTTTCTCAATGAAGTTTCTGACCTCCAAGAATAGTTTAGTCCCTGCTCTTTACAGAATTCTTTAATTTGGTGGCATAACAGCATTTTTTAAAACAAGGAAGCATTGTTTGGAGCCTTGGAAGAAATGAATATGTGACTGGTAGGGGCATAAGGATGCACATCACTGGAAAAACATTAACTTGAAGCTCTGAACAAAACAAGCACAGTGTTTGYAAAAGAATATTAGGACATTTTTACAACTATATATTGATGTCACCAAAGTAAACTCAGAAAGACCAAACAACTGTCCTATATAAAKTTTTTTGGGCCTCATCTTAACATCTCAAGTAGAACTCAGTTCACATGGTGGTAGTGAAAAGAGAGCTGAGAAGTCAGAATGGAGAAGTAGGAATTGAAAACTTTTTGTTCCTACTTCTCTAACGACAGGAGTTTCTCACTGATGAGAGCTGAAATAGGAACTGTAGAATTGGTCTTCACCTTAAAATCACCCTCATCAGAAAACTAAACAGCCTGTCTTCTCTCTTTTTAGGGAATTTTATTCATAGTCATTGACAGAACTGAAAATCAGAAGCTTTATTAGACCCACAGACTGAAAAATTGGCTTATTTTAATTTGTCTTAAAGCCCAGAGCTGTCAGCAAGTACCTTACTGTCTGAAGAGGTAGCCTTAGGACATATTTTGTCTGGGCAGTCAGAAGGATGTGCATGTATCAGGAGGAATGTACATGTACCTAAGGAGTGCTCCTTATCTTCGATTATATAAATCCTCTTGTTTAAGAGGATATGAGAACTATACAAAATCTGAATCCCTCCATGAGGCATATTYTCCCTCATGCAAACTTGCAATAGAAATGTGGGAAGACAATAAAATTKCTAGGCTTTACTTGAAGAAAAATAAATCAGAACATAGCTTTAAGAATGTTTTTACCAAGCTCTTAAAATTATAATTTAAGGGGGGTGGAGGATTGTGTTCCAGATAACATTGAGAGATTGCAAGTTCACTGCTGTCTCTAAACCTCTTGAGTTTTACTTCAGTTTGCAAAGCACAGCCATCCCCTGAAGTTTGGTTTTTTTTCTGGTTTTTAAGGTATCTGACACAAAGTTCTCTACAATTTTCCTTTTCTGACAGTTTTTTTAGAAGAGGCATGGGARTAATAGATTTCTTTCAACTCAGTTTTGAAAGATCTATAGTCAGGATGGTCCTCATTCTGCTGAAACTTGAGGATCCATCTCACTTCTAAGGAGTAAATCTGGTCAGAAGTATTGGCATCGAGCAGACAGGAATCTCTGCCAATTTCAGAAATCCTAGTTTTGTGACAGGATACACACTGACTAATAAAAGCATCCAACTTAGATTACACGCATCCTGGACATTCAGAGAACCTAAGCAGGATGCCTCCACTCCTGGTAAGTTGGATAGACTGGRAGAGGTGATTGTGGAAATTGTCCAAAAGACATTCCTTTTTGTTTCTTCTTGTCACATTCAATATATAGTTCTGCACTCTGGTACACTTTGGACTGTATTCAAGTTCCTCTTCCCCTCTAGATATAGAACAATTAATTCTGGATCTTTTATTCTCACAATACTCAGCAAACTGAACCATGCTCGGTGCTACTTCTTTTTCCATGATTGAAAATGACAAAATTTACTCAGGAGAAGGTTCAAAGTTGCAGATCACATCTTTGTGTGGGTGCTGCTTCTTTTTCCATGATTGAACATGACAGAATTTACTCAGGAGGTTCAAATCTGCACATCACATCTTTGTGTGGGGCCTGAGTGACCTGAACAGCTCAAGGACAGGACAGGCCACTCATGGGATCTTCTGGAACCTCTACCTATGGAAGTTGAGATCCTTCCTATCCTGCAAATAGGAGTGTGTAGAACAGACAGACACCTAGAGGAAGCCGAACCCTGTCATTTTCTTCCTCAGATGTGCCTGAAAATCATCYTCACCTTCTCTCAGTGCTGCTTATGCATTTTCCCTGCTAATTCTGCAATGCAAGGAGGATTTAGCTTCTAGCAGTGAAGTGTTGCTGTCATAAGGCCACAGAATCTTGGGATGTTCACCTTTGACACAACTTTTTCCTATCTTCATACCCTTCTGCTGGGTGTTTCATTGGTACCCTACATAGTATGGCTGACTGTAAAATCTATTAATTCAATTTTCCACACATRTATTTTAACACTTATCCACCACAGAAAATGAGTAATTTGCAAAAATATTTTGCAGTGTATGACAAAAAGATTGGACAGATGTATGTAGAGACAGAGACTGGGAAAAGGATCTAGTATTTTATGTTCTTCACCTTGGGAAAAAAATGTGTTTTACTCAAARCTAATTAAAAATCTCCACTGCATGAAGTGACATATTTCATCACCACTCAACTRCAACTCTCTGCTTTTAAACTTACACAGGCAGATGCTTCCTAGAGAATTTTTATGAATAGTTTTGTGGTATTCTGCAAATTTTCAAAGGACCTAACGTCCACTACAACTTCATAGAAATAATAATAGAAGTCTATGCAATAATTCCTTTTTTTTTTTTTTTAGTGCAGACTCTATGCAGATATACCCATTAATATCCTGAAAACACAAGCTGATTCATGCTTTGAAAATCTTTAGGACACCTAATTACATTCAAAGTGCTAGTCCATACTAAAATGGTGTATTTTTCCTGCAAAGAGGAGGTTTTAGTTTAAGTMTAGTTCTGAAATAACATTAGCTCACCTTGTAGCAGGAATCGAATCATACCTGAGACTGCCAACATGGAAAAACTCTAATAATTATGGAGCTGAGACTCAGTAAAGAGTGACCTTTCTTAGTTTCTAATATGATCTTGCACCCCTTGACTCTGACAGATTTCAAAGCAGTCATCCTTCAGCAGCGTTAACTGGTAGGAGATTCACCCTAGACAACAACTGAAATCCTGTTTCTTTATATTCCAGTCACACTTCTACTAAACTAGTACCTCAATTTCAAGACAATTTAACAGAAACAGCTACCCTGATTTTGTGTGTGTGTGTGTGCATATCTATCAATATGTATTGTAAGAAAAATACTGCTRTAAGATTAATTATTGCCATGAATTGTGATGTTTCCCATGCATGTATATCTTTCAACAGTGCAAAATTTTCTGGTACCTCAACTCCAGGGAACAWGATTATCTAACTTTCAATAAAGCTGAGACCACCAGGCTTTATCCAGCTCATCCCAACAATCCTTCTTGAGACTGGCTTTTTGTACCATATCAGCAGTGTAAAGAGATGGCTTGATGCCATAATTTTYCCTCCACTGCTTTATATCCATTTTTCTATAGAGGAAAAACTTGGTTTTACTTTCTTGGCTCTATTGAGGAGAATAATACCGGATACATGATTGGTAGTCAGGATATAAAGACACTATAGGTAAAATCACAGATTATTTTAGTTCTGCTGACCTGCGCTTCTTAAGACGCCCTCCCATGTTTGAGTAATTTACTGGATTTCCTCACCCAGCCCTTGTTTGGTTTTTGGGGTTTTTTTCAGTCAAAAGAAAGTAATAGAATATGACCGAGTCTTTCAAACATGTGCATGTTTGAAAAGACTCGTGTATTTGTGTCACCAGAACAGCATATGGGGCACAAATTTTCATCTGAACAGATGAAACAAATTTTCAGATGAACAAATTTTCATCTGAACAGAGAGCTTTGACTTTGAGATTTTTATTGGAGTGAAATTCAGACGCAAGACAGACTCAACCCCCTAGCAGAAGCTACTTCAAGAGAGAAAAAAACTCGGATTAGACAGGAGTAGAAGAAAGACCACTCCTATCAGTCTGTTCCTATTTGGAAACACGCAAATGTTTGTGGGAAGCCTGAATATTTCTCTTGTCTTAGACCAAAGTTCATACAGTATATTTAGATATGGAGAAATTGTTTCATTCATGCGGTGATCTCTCTAATCTGTCTATTTATCTCTATTTCATGGTACCCTGAAAATATCATATGAAATWAAAATGGTTTAGAAAGCAAAGACTATCAGCAGGTTTTGCTCACACAGCTTGTGGGATGTGTGAAAGATTGTACATGAATCCATAAAAAACTGTAGTCTGAGACTGGACAGTTAAGAAGAAAGGATTTCTCCCTCTAAGATATGTCCATGCAAATGTGGTTTTCCTKTCTAACAACTCTATATTTAGAGTTTGGAGGTTGAGGCTGAAGCCTGCAACAAACTTGAAACATTAGAAAGTGAAATAAATGGATCTCTTCCAAATGAATCCCAGATGATGCCAAGTGGAGGAAGATTTATGTATATGCTGTATAAATATTTAATGATATGGCCAAAAACCCACTGCCACTTAGCAAAAAGACATTTATCATTCTTGTGAAATATGACTTTTTAGCCAATGAGACTAAAGTATGTTAATGACCTCAAGTGAATTGTGTTGTTATTCATTAAACATTTTCTGACTTCTGATTTGCTGAGTTACCTCTGAGATCATAGTCCCATCATCAGCMATAAGTTATTCTGTAACAGCCAAGAAATAGGTCTGAAATAATTTTTTGATGTATAAAATTTACTATAGACATGAAACAGAGCAAAGGTATATCTTGCATGTGAATTTCAGAAGAGCTATTGCCTTGAAGTTTTTGAAGAAAGGAAAAGGGTTTTTCATATACTTTGGGAACTTAACAGAAAACTTCACAAACACTCTGAGACTGAAGTTTAAAGACAATTCCAATTAATTTTCAGTTCAAAAAGTCAGGGTTTTTTTTTTTTCTGAACTGATCGTAGCCTTATAACATGTTAAACTGTTGATAAATGTTTTTTTGGTTTTTTTTTATGAAGTGTTTGATTTCAATGCCTTCTTAGGTCCATTGAAATCTGTGAATAATGGACAAGCCTCCAAATGAGAAAAAAAAATACAACCACTCAAATCCATGCAGTTAGAGTGGCAGACTGTGGGCTCTAAATTGCAACTTAGAGCTGAAATTATTTTTAGTAATTCAGCTGGTTCTTCAGATGCTAAATTATGCCAAGTTCCATACCTGGACTGACTTTGTTTTATTGRGGTGTACATTCAAGACACGTGGTAAAGCAGAGGAAAGGAATCTCARTTTCCAATTCTGAGAGATCAGGGCAGACACATCAACCTCAGCACAGCAATGCCCCACTGCCGAGAGCATGGGGATTGCACGCATTTCTTACATTCTGTGCGGTGCTGAGTCCCTCGGGGCTGCTGACCCAGCTTGCTGCACTCAGGGCAGAGCCCCTCATCTTGTTCAGGATKCTGCATTCTCCTCCTGGCCCGTTTCCACATCCTACACTACATGCAGCATCTGAGAATTTGTCCCAGAGAAAGCTAAGTAATTATTAGAGTGCAACTGGAATTTCTCAGGCTTGGATCTTCTCAGTCCTGGRCAGCATTTTTTGTTAATTCATTTCTGTAACACAGACGCTTGTCAAAAGAAATATTAACTGCAGGAGACACCTTAATATGCTGTGTGATTCTGTGGTCTGTCCTTCAGAAAAGTCTACTTTCTTCTGTTAACTTTCCAGCTCATTGCCATTCASACAATAGATTGGCTTGTAAGTTGTCTCAAACACTCAGGACATTAACAAATCCTAATTGGCTGTGTAATAGGAGCAGACAGCATGTACAATGTTAAACCACTTCTGAACCACCTATTTTCTGTATGCAAATCAGACAGAAACAAATGTTTGGCCCCAGCTGGGTGAAATGTCCCATTTAGAATTCTTTTCCTCTTCTTTGTTCTTTGATGTTCTGCAAATGAGCTTTAGAACTCCGCTCTTCACACAATTCAATTTTACAGGCCCATTATCTGAGATATAATGTGGAGGTTAAATATATCAGGGCAGCCATTATGTGAAAATAATTAACAGTAATGAATAATGCACTAATTCCACTGATGAGAGATGGTTATATGTGTAATGAAGTGTTGGGGCAGCCCTGACAAATGAAATTAAAATATTTAAACACTGTTTTATGATATTACTTTGCTCATATAATTTCCTTTACCTACAATGAGCCACTTCGATTATCGTCATTATCTTGACAGCTCTGAAGGATGAAATAGTGCAGGTTAATGTGACAGCGATTAGTCAGAGAGAAAATCCATCACAYAAAGCAGAACAGAGTGAGGGAGAAAGGTCTCTATACTTTCCCGTTTCAAACATGAGAAGAATGATACTATCAACATCACTTCAATATTAAATGGATAGAATTATCTTGTCATTCATTTACAGCCTCTGAAGAACTACCTATTTGTACCTGCAAAGGAAAGGTCAGCCTTTCTTAATCATCCATAAAAATATGTTGATGGATTCCTTATATCAATAATAGTGACAGAACCAGAGGCAGGAAACAAGCTGGGAAATTTAAAAGGAAAGCTCTCTAGGTTATGCTTTAAAATATTTTAATGATTTTGTATTTTTAAGTTTTGCTTCACACACTGGTTTGATCTTCAAAAAAGGTATAGTGTGAAACAAAGGGAGACCACTGCCACAGATTTTGGGGAAGTA